>NW_024412402.1:1593891-1615335 GCF_014898765.1 Herpailurus yagouaroundi | reverse complement strand
CGCGGGGTTCGAACTCACAGACCGCGAGATCGTGACCTGGCTGAAGTCGGACGCTTAACCGACTGTGCCACCCAGGCGCCCCATACTTGAGTATTTTCAAAATTTCCTTTTAAACTTAATTTTAATGGCTACGTGATATCAAATCATATGAATGTATGAAAAATTACTTAACAAAATACCTTTTGATTCTTTCTGATCTTACAACATTAAAAATAGTATCGCAGTGAGGAGGCTTGAATATTAAACTATATCTGCAGTTTGCCTTATATATCTATGAAAGGTTCCTAAGGGATATTATTGCACAAATTGATACGACTGTTTTTTATTGCTCATTAAATATGTAGCTGGATTCCTTTTCGCATGGATTTCAACAATGCATAATCACATCAACAAAGCCCTTTTATTCTTAACCTCTACAGATCCACTTATAATGTGATTACTTATGTAATGGAGTGTCTTCTGGAGATTTAAAAAATGCAATTAAAAAAACTCTTAAAATTTTCTACCTTCTGTATGAAAACTTGAATTTGCCTTTAGAGCGTGGTATCCCTTTGTTCTAGAGGAGAATTTTGTGGACTGTAGGCGGCCTGGAAGTTAAGGTGAAAGCTAATGGACCTTCCAGTGAGGTCCAATATGATGCGATGGCAGAGGTTGTGTGTGGGTGAGTCAGGTGCTTCATTCCTAGGGCACAGATAGGGAGAGCGGTGCCTAGTGAGTAGAATTATAAGGGAATATTTCCTCTGGGAAGGAACAGAGTTTAAACAGTTAATCATGACTTCATCACCCAAGGACTTCAGCGCTACTTGATCTCAGGGCCATTTTTATCCAAACATCTTACAGATCTGTTGTTACAAAGAATTTGCAAACTTGAAGCTTCACAAATGCAAAGGGTACAGTTTACTTGAGACAGAGCAAAATTAGAAGTGGCTGTTCAAGCCCAAAGAACACAGGACAGTTTATATCTGTGTTTTATATATTAACCATGACGTTATTTGCAAAAGGGAAGTTCCCTGTGTTAGAGAGAAGAGGAAGGCTGAATTGATTTGATGTGGCTGATTTGCAGGATAGTTGTGTTAGAAAGATAAGGAAGAGAAAGGGTGTACTGGCAAGAGAGTATTTATTTATTTATTTATTTATTTATTTATAATTTATTGTTGAATTAGTTTCCATACAACACCCAGTGCTCATCCCAACAGGTGCCCTCCTCAATGCCCATCACCACTTTCCCCTCTCCCCCACCCCCTCATCAACTTTCAGTTTGTTCTCAGTATTTAAGAGTCTCTTAGAGTTTGCCTTCTTCCCTCTCTGTAACTCCCCTCCCTTCCCCTCCCCTCTGGTCTTCTGTGAAGTTTCTCAAGATCCACATAAGAGTGAAAACATATGGTATCTCTCTTTCTCTGCCTGACTTATTTCCCTTAGTATAATACTCTCCAGTTCCATCCATGTTGCTGCAAATGGCCAGATTTCATTCTTTCTCATTGCCAAGTAGTATTCCATTGTGTCTATAAACCACATCTTCTTTATCCATTTGTCAGTTGATGGACACTTAGGCTCTTTCCATAATTTGGCTATTGTTGAAAGTGCTACTATAAACATTTGGGTACAAGGGCCCCTATGCATCAGCACTCCTGTATCCCTTGGGTAAATTCCTAGCAGTGCTATTGCTGGGTAATAGGGTAGATCTATTTTTAATTTTTTGAGGAACCTCCACACTGTTTTCCAGAGTGGCTGCACCAGTTTGCATTCCCACCAACAGTGCAAGAGGGTTCCCGTTTCTCCACATCCTCTCCAGCATCTATAGTCTCCTGATTTGTTCATTTTAGCCACTCTGACTGGTGTGAGGTGATATCTCAGTGTGGTTTTGATTTGTATTTCCCTGATGAGGAGTGACGTTGAGCATCTTTTCATGTGCCTGTTGGCCATCTGGATGTCTTCTTTAGAGAAGTGTCTATTCATGTTTTCTGCCCATTTCTTCACTGGGTTATTTGTTTTTCGGGTGTGGAGTTTGGTGAGTTCCTTATAGATTTTGGATACTAGCCCTTTGTCCGATATGTCATTTGCAAATATCTTTTCCCATTCCATCAGTTGCCTTTTAGTTTTGTTGATTGTTTCCTTTCCAGTGCAGAAGCTTTTTATCTTGATAAGGTCCCAATAGTATTTAAAACAATGTACCAAGAAGTCAGGGCTGGATCAGGAGATAAAGCTAGTTGGAGGATTACACATGTGCTTCAAGAGAAAGAACAGGGGCATTAGTGATCTCTGTGAAAATGACAAAGAGGAGTAGAGGAAAAGTGGAGTTGGGAGGTGGAGAAATAGAAATTAGGGCTGGTGAGAGAGAGAGAGAGAGAGAGAGAGAGAGAGACTGAAAGTAAAGATTCTAGAAGAAGTGATGTCATTCAGCATTGGAGGATCTAATAAATCTTGGGCACTATGTTTGGCACTGGGGATTAAAATATATATAAGACCCAGTCCCACCCTTCAGTTGTTCATTAGTACATGGAAGAAGACAGATCTAGTAAACTGATCATGTCAATACAAAGAGGCAATGGTTATGTAGGTGTAAGCACAGGACAATGGGGGAGTGGGAACATTTACAGATATGCATAGGCAGGAGAAGGCAGAAGTTCACAGACAGTAGGATCAAACAAGTTTTCTGATAAGAGGCACTGTCTCATATGGGTCTTAAACGAAGACTAGAAAGTAGACACACAAGGAACTGCAAGAGGAAAGGTTCCAACTTCCTACAGCTCTATGGCACCTCTCTGCTCCCGTGGGTCTTCCCACGTGCTCCACGTGTACTTCCAACACACAAATATCTCCCTTCCTTTGGCTATTGTTGCCTAGCGGGATTCTTCCCAGTTTTGCCTCACATCTAACAGAGTCATCTCTCCTGTTCCCAGCCAAAAGCTCCTTCTCGCTTTGATCTTATCTCTACTCTCTGCCTACAGTCTGGATCTTCTTTGTTTCCAGTTACACTGCCACCTGGGCTTCAGACTCTTGCCCGAGGTCCCAGCTGGGCCACTGTCTCACATCACTTGGGAAGACAGGTCAGAGAGCAACTGCATGAGAGCAGCACCAAACTGCTGAAGCTTAAGGAAGTGGTAAAAACTGGAAGAGAGAGAGGGCTTCGTGTTTTCGAGAGGCAACTTCAGCTGCAGTGTGGAGAACAGATTCAAGGTGAGCACAACCCACAAGTACGGTCATGGCCAGGCAGTGACTGCATTAAGAACGGGACATGAGACAACAAGATATGAGCAAGGTGAGTGGCCATAGGGAAATATTTTGGAGATTACATCAGTAGCCTTGGAGATGGATTTGACGTAGTATTTGAAAACAAATTAAGGACGCAGCTCAATGAATAGTTGGGTAAAATCATGGTGCCACAACCTAAGCTGGAAACACTAAGAAAAAGGTTTCTGGATAATGATCATGAGTTCAGTCCTGGTCTCACTGAATCAGAGGTGCTCATGGGCCATCCATCCAAGGGCTATATCCAAAAGGCAGTAGTTACAACAGTCCAAAGTCACTCTCTCCTCAAAGCTTTGCAAGAGCTTGCCCTTTGACTCATAGGAAAACCCAGCTCCTTACCACGGCCTGCAAAGCCCGGCCACCTTCCTAACCTCGTCTCCTTGTTCTGCTCCACTCTACTCCAGTCCTTTGGTCAACTTGCTGTCTTTTTCTTAACTTGTTCTATTAGTCAGAGTTCTCCAGAAAAGTGGAACCAATAAGGTATGTGTGCGTGTGTGTGTGTATGTAAAGAGATTTCTCTTAAGGAACTGACAGAAGTGATTATGGTAGCTGGGGAGTAGAGACAGAGGGAAGAGCCGATATTGCAGTTGAAGTCTGAAGTCCATCTCCTGCAGATGTCTCTCTTGCCTGGGGGAGATAAGGCTTTTGGTTTTATTCAAGCCTTCATCTGACTGGATGAGGCCCATCCACATTGTGGAGACCGATCGGCTTTACTCACATTCCACCGATCTAAATGATAATCTCCTCAAAAAAGACCCTCCTGGAAACATGCAGAACAATGTTTAACTAAGTATCTGGGCCAAATTGACACATTAAATTAGCCATCCACCTGCCTCAGGACCTTAGCACTGGCTGCTCCCTCTGCCTGGGAGACCCCTCCCCGACTGTGAGACCTACTGGGACCATACCATTTAAAATAGCAACTTGTCCCTCGACTCTCATACTTGGGCCCCTTTCACTTGTTCCAATTTCCCCACTGCATTTCTTACTTTCTTACTGTGCAACACACCACATCATGTACTTATTTATTGATTTATTGTGCTTACTGTTTATTTGTGGCTCAACCCCTTCACCCCAGCTTGATCGCAAACTCTGCAAGGTACAGGTATTTGCCTGTTTTGTACACTGCTTAGAGCAGTGCCTGACACATAGCATGTGCAGAAGTAAACATTTATTGAGTGAATGAAAATTGAAATTATTTTTTAAATAAAGGCTCTAAATTATGCATGGATTTTATCATTGCTTTTCTTCACTCTTGAGAGAACCTTAGAGGTTACTATCTGTCACTATGAAAACCTAATCTAAAGTTCAATGATTCATTGAACTTTTCTCCTTTATTCCTCTATTATAGTCATAAGATTACATTTCATAATTTTCATTGTATCTGGGGACCTTTTGGCCAAGGGACCAAAGTCAAAAGAATCAATAATACATAATTCTAATATCATGTACCTTGATAGAGACAATCAGAAGAACACTGCATTCTTGTGGTATTCTTCCCCAAAACTCATCTTCCCTGGTCTCATCATAAGCAAACATTAAACACGAATTGACAGACATTCTAAAAATACATGACCAGTACCCTTCAAAAGTGTCAAAGTCATGAGAAACAAAGATTAAGAAATTGTCACAGACTAGTAAGACATGAAGACTTAATGCAACGTGGTATCCTGGACAGCAAAAAGACTTTAATGGACAGACTGGAGATACCTGACTAAAGTCAGTACTTTATTATTATTATCTTTTAATTTCCTTATTTATTTATTTTGAAAGAGAGAGAGAGATAGCACACAAGCAGGGGATGGTCAGAGAGAGCGAGAGAGAAAGGGAGAGAGAAAGAATCCCAAGCAGGTTCCACACTGTCAGTGCAGAGCCTGATGTGGGTTTCGAACCCACGAACCATGAGATCATGACCTGAGCCGAAATCAAGAATCAGACGCTCAACCAACTGAGCCACCCAGGCACCCCTAATAAGATTATTTTTATCTATTCACCTATACTTTAATCCATCCCTCTATTTGTGTATAGAGGTGGAGAGATACTTAAAATAATGATCACTCAGTGTTAACACTTTACTATTCAATGGTGGGCTTTTTACTTTATTGTTTTTCTTTGTATTTTTCTCAACTGCTTAATGTTTAAAATTATTTTAGATCAATAATAACAGAAACAACAAATATGAAATAAACACTTACTATGAACTAGAATTTATAGAATTAGAATTTCATACCTTATTCTCAATCCCCACAATAACCTACGAGTGTGTTTAATGTTTTTGTTATTAGAATTTAACTTCCTAAGTTACATATGTTATAGCAGTAAAACTCAGTTTGACAAGGTGTTCTGTGAAAATGGAAGTCTCTTCTTACATATGTCTCCAATTTTTTGCACTTCCCAAAAGCATCCGTTTTACACTTTTTAGCTGTTTCTTATAGTATTTATCTACATATTTCTTCCCCCTAAACATGTGTGTGCAAGTAATTCTTTTTTTTTTTTTTTTAGGTTTATTTATTTATGGAGACAGAGAGAGAAAGACAGTGAGTGGGGGAAGGGCAGAGAGAGAGAGAGGGAGAGAGAGATTCCCAAGCAGGCTCCACACTGTTGGTGCAGAGCCTGACACAGAGCTCAAACTCACAAACTGTGAGATCATGACCTGAGCAGAAATCAAGAGTTGGAAGCTTAACCAATGGAGCCACCCAAGAGGCCCATGATGCAGGTAATTCTAAATTTTTAGTTTTAGATGATATTTCTTGACTTTCTACTATGGAAGATGAGTATATAGATCTTTTAAGCTGCGCCCCTTTTAACCACACCCATAACTTTGTTAGGTCAATATTCTGTGTTTGCATTATTATGTCCATGTAAATATAATTCACAACTGATCCGTGATTATACCTTCCTGGAATAATGTATTTTTCCCCTGGAGTTAATAATTGTTTCTTTTTCTTCTTCTTCCTACCTAGAATTTCAACTCATCTTATTTTAACCTTATTGAAACCCTAATTTTATGGGTACCCATCACTTCCAATTCCAGCCTTCCTGCAATGAAGCATCACGCTCTTGGTCTCCCCTAGGTCATAGATTTCACCCTCCTTGGCTCTGCTAAGTCAGTTGACACTGGTCAATTTGCTTTCCAGCCTCCAAAGTTTTTTTGCCCAGTTTTCACTTTAAATAATGAGCCACATCATTTTTATGAAGACGAAGCTATTTAGTTAAAAAGGAAAAAAGCCCTTAACATCTTCCTGTAACCCTTTCAGAGTTAAGGTCAAGTTTCTCAGCATATCATTGGAGACCCCTTGGGAATTGGTCCTCTCTCTACGCAACCTCTTCTACCATCTAAGCAGGGCCTCTGGAAGAAATCATGGACCAGGATCCTTTGGATTACTCTCACTATTGCCTCCTTTAATATTTCTGTGCCTAATTGTTTTCGTTTTTGTACAATAGAAACCATGACATTGATCTCATTGAATGTGTTTTACCAGACCAGGCCAGGAAATCTCATGCTACATTGTGAAAAGCAGCCATTTTAGAAATTTCTAAAGCTTCTGCAGAAACACTAATGTATTGTCAATTAGGTAACTTACCTTCTAAGGCTTATCTAGATGAGCCGTGTTTCCAGTTTTATATAGTTACATAAGCATTTCATTACTCACTTTGGTGAAAGTTGAATTGCCAATTCCCCACCCACTCTATTAAAACGAAAGGAACTTAAAAGGAAAAGGCAAAGGACAGCATAGATTATCAAACTGCAGAATATTACGTGTCCTTTAGATTTCATCCTTTTCCACTTAACGAAAGAGGAGATTCAGAGGTGGGGTCCTCTCAAGCATCTCGAATGAATCCAAAGAACCAATCAAATGAGAGCTGCTCAACTCTCAGAGGGTAAAAGTGGCCACGCAGCCATGGAATAAGTTTATTACTGTTTGAACTTGTCAATTTGTAAGGTGATTAAACAGGAAGGGCCTGGAAGCTGAGCTCTCCGTGGACTTAAATGCCAATGTTTGCCCCCAGAAAGCTCTGACACAGTTGTGTTGGTGAAATTAATATAAGCCCTGATGCGATAATGTTTTGAGAATATTAAACAGGTTGTTTTTTTATTTTCCTTGTTGAGCATCTTCTCCAGTACCCTACTGTCATTCACACTGTGCCCGATGCTACCTCAGGGAAGAAGGTCCAAACTACAAGAAAATTCCATAAAATGGGAAGGATGTGACAGAGGGCAACACACTTCAAGATTAGGAGGTGAAGAAGAAGCCCTTGGGAAGGGGAGGGAGGTAAGACAAGAGGTCAGAAACCGGGGTCCTTTTCCTCATTCATCTGCCAATCCTCTCTCTCCTTGTTCCTTCCTTGTCCAAATTGCCTCTTCCTAGAGTAAAATCCTTTACCAGTTCTTTCAACAAGGATCAGGAAGAGGTAGATATTTTCTGCCTTATTTTACCCTTCCAACTGAATAATAATTTAGTTGGGGAAGGAACTCTAGGTTAACAGTTTGGAAACCTCTGTTCTGTTGACTCTGTTTGAGTGCCGCATCAGGCTCTGCACTGACAGCTGGGAGCCTGACCCTGATTCAGAGTCTGTGTCTCCTTCTCTCTCTGTCGCTCCTCTACTCACAATCTGTCTCTCAAAAATAAACACTAAAAAAAAAAATTGTTTTAACCTGATGAGTTCTGTTGAAGTCTCTTGTCATTTTTATTTTTATTTTTTTAGTATTTATTTATTTATTTTTAACATTTTCAAACGGTTATTAAATGGTTATTTTCAATGGTTATATCAAATGGTTATTTTCACATTGTTTTAACTTGATGAGTTCTGTTGAAGTCTATTGTCATTTTTATTTTTATTTTTTTAATATTTATTTCTTTATTTTTAACATTTTCAAATGGTTATTTATTTTGGGGAGAAAGAGAGAGACAGAGTGTGAGCCGGGGTGGGGCAGAGAGAAGGAGGGAGACGCAGAATCCGAAGCCAACTCCAGGCTCTGAGCCGTCAGCACAGAGCTCGACACGGGGCTCAAACTCACAAACCATGAGATCATGACCTGAGCCAAAGTCAGACGCTCAACGGACTCAGCCACCCAGGCTCCCCTGAAGTCTATGGTCATTTTTAACCAACGTTCTCTTTGAGTGTAACTTTTAAAAATCTCGGACTCTCTTAATATTTTCTTTTTATTTGACGTGTTCTGTAATCTTTATCCTGAACATTCATGTTTTTCAATAATTCAAGAAAACTGTCAGCCATTATGTTTTGAAATACCGCCGTGCTTTCCCTGTCCACTCTTTCCTTTGGAAATTCCTGCTACACACAAGACATCTCTCTTCTTTCTTTCATACCTCTTAAACTCTTTTTCATATATTCTGTACCTTAAAATCTTTGAAATTCACATTCTGTGTATGTTTCTACATTTCAGGTCATGAATTCCCCATACGGGGAATTAAGTTTTCGAGTTACAACTATTTTTTCCAGTTTTATTTTTAGGAGTTCTACTTTTTAAAGGCTGTTTTTATATAGACTCTTACTTTTCTATACTTTGCATTATCTTTTAAATTCTTTTACACATATGTATTTTATAGCGCTTTAAGCTGAAGTTTTGAGAATGTATATACCTACTCTTTATTGACTCTGACCAAACTTTCACACGTTATGAATTATATCCACCTTTGTAATTTTTAAAACTTGGGTTTATCTTCGATGGGGATATATATAGTTTTTCCTACAACCTTGGATTTGAAGATCCATCAAAAGTAGCTTATTTGCTTATTTGTTATTTGGATTTTGCTTTTTCTAGGTTGCTGAGTGGTACCATCACCAATGGGGACACGTTTTTATGTTAACTTCTTGACTTGGGGCAGAGAGGGCAAGGAAGGTTTTTTTAGACCATGCAGGAACCTTCAAACGCACAGATAGAGTAAACTTGAGTTTTTTATTTCTTGTGGGGTTTTTTTCTTCATACCTAAAGACCTAGGAATTGGCCAATTTAAGTCTCCCTGGGGAGAGTGGGGAGTTCTTCTCATCTTTCCATCTTGATACATAGTCAGTTTCAAGATTTCATGACCATTACATGCAGTAGTAAATAGTGCAATGAAAAAGTTTCCTAAAACAGTGTTGGTTTTTTTTTTATTTTTAACTGTTAAACAGGGGGAAACACTATTAAGTGGAATGTTTTACTGAAGTAATAAATTCAGTTTTAAAATATCTAGTTCATTGTTTTCTTTCAGCAAAATCCCATTATTTCATTAAGAAGATGTTGACAAATTTATTTTTTTGTATTTTTTTAGTTTTCTTTTTATTGTATCTGTAAGATTCTTTAAAATGTTTATTTATTTATTTTGAGTAAGGGGGAGACAACATGCAAGCAGGGAAGGGTCAGAGAGAGAGGGAGAGAGAGAATCCCAAGCAGGCTCCATGCTGTCAGCATGGCGGCCCGATGTGGGGCTCAAACTCACAAACCATGAGCCCAAATCAAGAGGCGGATGTGTAACTGACTGAGCCACCCAGGCACCCCTATCTTTAAGGGGTTTTTTAATTGTTATTCATATAGTTTAATAAAGATACGTGAATCAGAGGTTTATGTTTTGTCTATGTTTGTGCATTATTAACATTTAAATAGAGACTTGTATTTTCAATTCAGTCGAACCATAAAAAATTGCCATACAATCATCTTTTTTTTTAACCTACAAAAATTGCAGTAATACATAATAACTTTTTAGCCTTGAGCAAGATGTTTAATCTCTTTGAGTCTTCCATTTCTCACCTATAAAGTAAAGAAAAATAGATCTGACCTACCCCACAAAGTAGTTGTTTATATATTAGAACAGGATTTCTTTATGTTATCTAATGGATCTTTTTTTTCCCCCCCAAGGGATATGTCCCAAGAAATCTGGGTCTTTTATAATCAGACAGCGTCCTCTGAGTTAGTAGAGGTGCCTTGATGTCCCAACCACTGGGCAAAAGGACAGAGGAGAACTAACCAAAGGGTAGAATTTTTCCAAGGAGATGGTAGCTCCAGCTCCTTCCCTCCACCACAAACCTCAAAAAAACCTCTTTTTTTTGGAAAGTTTATTTATTTATTTTGAGAGAGAGGGAGAGGAGTGGGGGAGGAGCAAAGAGAGAGAGAATCTTAAGCAGGCTCTATGCTGTCAGCATGGAGCCCAGCTCGAGACCCAGTTCCACAAACTGTGAGATCATGACCTGAGCCAAAATCAAGAGTTGGATGACTAACCAATGGAGCCACCCAGGTGCCTCTCCATTCCTATTCTTTTTTTTGTTTTTTTTTAATTTATTGTCAAGTTACCTAACATACAGTGTAGTCTTGGCTTCAGGAGTAGATTCCCATGATTCATCATTTACATACAACACCCAGGGCTCATCCTAACAAGTGCCCTCCTCAATGCCCAGCACCCACGTCCCCCACCTCCTCAAACCCCCCACCTTCATCAACCCTCAATTTGTTCTTTGTGTTTAAGAGTCTCTTATGGTTTTCCTCCCTCTCTGTTTGTAATTATTTCTCCTTCCCTTCCTCTATGGTCTTCTGTTAAATTTCTCCAATTCCATACATGAATGAAATCATATGATATCTGTCTTTCTCTGACTGACTTATTTCACCTGGCATAATACCCTCCAGTTCCATCCACATTGTTGCAAATGGCAAGATTTCATTCTTTTTCATCATTGAGGAGTATTCTATTGTGTGTGTGTGTATATATATATATATATATATATATATATATCCCACATTTTCTTTGTCCATTCATCAGTTGATGGACACTGGGGCTCTTTCCATAATTTGGATATTGTTGATAGTGCTGCTATAAACATTGAGGTACATGTGCCGGTATGAAGCAGCACTCCTGTATCCTTAGGATAAATTCCCAGTAGTGCTATAGCTGGGTCGTAAGGTAGTTCTATTTTTAACTTTTTGAGAAACCTCCACACTATTTTCCAGAGTGGTTGCACCAGTTTGCATTGCCACCAACAGTGCATGAGGGTTCCCCTTTCTCCACATCCTCGCTAACATGTGTTGTTTCCTGTTCTTTTAGCCACTCTGACCAGTGTGAGGTGGTATCTCAGTGTGGTTTTGATTTGTATTTCCCTGATGATAAGCGATGTTGAGCGTCTTTTCATGTGTCTGCTGGCCATCTGGATGTCTTCTTTGGAGAAGTGTCTATGCATATCTTCTGCCCATTTCTTCCCTGGATTATTTGTTTCTTAGGTGATGAGTTTGGTAAATTCTTTATACATTTTCTATACTAACCCTTTATCTGATACATCATTTGAAGATATCTTCTCCCATTCTGTGGGTTGACTTTTAGTTTTGTTGATTTTTTCATTTGCTGTGCACAAGCTTTTTATCTTCACGAGGTCCCAATAGTTCAATTTTGATTTTATTTCCCTTGCCTTTGGAAACATGTCAAGTAAGTAGTTGCTGCAGCCAAGGTCAAAGAGGTTGTTGCCTGTTTTTCTCCTCTAGAGTTGTGATGGATTCCGGTCTCCCATTCAGGTCCTTTATCCATTTTGAGTTTATTTTTGTGAATGGTATACAAAAGTGGTCTAGTTTCATTCTTCTGCATATTGCTGTCCAGTTCTCCCAGCACCATTTGCTAAAGAGACTGTCTTTTTGCACTGGACCCTCTTTCCTGCTTTGTCGAAGATTAGTTGGCCATTAATTTGTGGGTCCATTTCTGGGTTCTCTATTCTATTCCATTGGTCTATGTGTCTGTTTTTGTGCCAGTACCATACTGTCTTGATGATTACAGCTTTGTAATACAAGCTAAAGTCTGGGATTGTGATGCCTCCAGCTTTGGTTTCCTTTTTCAACATTACTTTGGCTATTCAAAGGATTGTTTGTTCTAGCTCTGCGAAGTACTATTTTGATTGGGATTGCACTGAATGTGTAGATTGCTTTGGATAATATCAACAATATTTGTTCTTCCAGTCCATGAGCACTTCCATTCCTATTCTTTTTTTATTGCTTTTTATTTTTTTAATTTAATTTTTTATTTTTTAAACTTTATGTCCAGTTAGTTAGCATATAGTGAAACAATGATTTCAGGAGTAGATTCCTCAATGTCCCTTACCCATTTAGCCCATCCCCCCTCCCACAACACCTCCAGTAACCCTCAGTTTGTTCTCCATATTTATGAGTCTCTTTTGTTTTGTCCCCCTCCCTGTTTTTATATTATTTTTGTTTCCCTTTCCTTATGTTCATCTATTTTGTCTCTTAAAGTCCTCATATGAATGAAGTCATATGATTTTTGTCTTTCTCTGACTGACTAATTTCACTTAGCATAATACCCTCCAGTTCCAACCACGTAGTTGCAAATGGCAAGATTTCATTCTTTTTGATTGCCGAGTACTACTCCATTGTATATATACACCACGTCTTCTTTATCCATTCATCCATCTATGGACATTTGGGCTCTTTCCATACGTTGGCTATTGTTGATAGTGCTGCTATAAACATGGGGGTGCATGTGTCCCTTTGAAACAACACACCTGTATCCCTCGGATAAATGCCTAGTAGTACAATTTCTGGGTCGTGGGGTAGTTCTAGTTTTAATTTCTTGAGGAACCTCCATACTGTTTTCCAGAGTGGCTGCACCAGTTTGCATTGCCATCAACAATGCAAAAGAGATCCTCTTTCTCCACATCCTCGACAACATCTGTCGTTGCCTGAGTTGTTCATGTTAGCCATTCTGACCGGTGTAAGGTGGTATCTCATTGTGGGTTTGATTTGTATTTCCCTGATGATGAGTGATGTGGGGCATTTTTTCATGTGTCGTTTGGCCATCTGGATGTCTTCCTTGGAGAAGTGTCTATTCATGTCTTTTGCCCATTTCTTCACTGGATTATTTGTTTTTTGGGTGTTGAGTTTGATAAGTTCTTTGTAGATTTTGAATACTAACCCTTTATCTGAGTTGTCATTTGCAAATATCTTCTCCCATTCTGTTGGTTGCCTTTTAGTTTTGCTGATTGTTTACTTGGCTGTGCAGAAGCTTTTTATTTTGGTGAGGTCCCAATAGTTCATTTTTGTTCCATTCCTATTCTTAAACCAATGTTGCATGAAGGCTTCTACTACTGTCATAAATAACACTCTAATAAAAGCCAAAACACTTATAGTATGACAAAGTTCAAGAAGAGAAGGATAGGTTCCTAGATGGAAAGGCCATAAAGACTCAGGCTACTTTCATCAAAATTCATATACTATTTTGGTTCAGAGAGAGTGAAGCTCATGGTTACACTGTACCTATCTAGCAGAACAAGCTAGCTTTTAATAAAAATGACTGTTAAACAACTGTTCTATTTATAGAATCTCAATTTGTTGGATAAGATGAAGATAATCCATGCACAACAGATTTTCAATAGAAAATAAAAAAGGACAGCTAACAAAAAGTTGTCAGTGAAGATTCCTAAAACCAGGTGAAGACTTGAAGGATTGGCAGGGGAAGAATACATCTATGTGTGTATGTAGATATATAAGATCTATACATAAATACATGGACATATCTGTAAAAAATATATATAGCTTTTGACTTAGCAGATACAGAGACAAAAAAAATGTTTGCAGGCAACCTTTGGAAGGAACACTTTAAAAAAAATTTTTTTTAATGTTTTTATTTATTTTTGAGACAGAGAGAGAAAGAGCATGAGCAGGGGAGGGGCAGAGAGAGAGGGAGACACGGGATACGAAGCAGGCTCCAGGCTCTGAGCTGTCAGCACAGAGCCCAACTCAGGGCTCAACCTCATAGACCGTGAGATCACGACCTGAGCCGAGGTCTGACGCTCAACCGACTGAGCCACCCAGGCGCCCCAGGAAGGAACACTTTGGAAGGGACATCTTATGCAGCATGAAGAATTAAAAATTGCCAGATGCAATTTACTTGTCATTTTCAGACGGCATCGCTCTACATTTACATTGTTTGCCAGAGTGACAGCAGATTTGGATCTGGAGTCCAGGTGTAAGGATGATAATAATAATTTTTCAACGACCAGCCTCAGGCAGTCATGAGAAATAGTATGAAATGAGATTTTGCAAGGGGCTGTTGCAGACACGAATCATATTTATCACAAGAAATGAATACTACTTTTTAAAGTTTATTTACTTATTTTGAGAGGGAGAGAGAGAGAGAGAGAGTGAGGCAGAGAAAGAGAATCCCAAGCAGGCTCTGCACTGTCAGCATAGAGCCTGATGTGGGGCTCGAGCTCATAAACCGTGAGATCATGAAACCAAGAGTCAGACACTTAACTGACTGAGCCACTCAGACATCCCTCTACTGTTTTTTATGTTACCAATTTTATTTATATGGGGGGACATAGAGAATAGAGGACAGAACACAATGCAAATAATTTCTAAAATTCAGGTCCTTTTATAAGTCTCTTCATTTGATTCTGGACAAAACTCTAGTTGTAGGAGGGAGATTTTCAGTTTTCCCAGAAACTCCGATGAAAACTGGTTTGTTTGTTTTTTTTTAAAATTTTTTTCAACGTTTATTTATTTTTGGGAGAGAGAGAGACAGACCATGAACGGGGGAGGGGCAGAGAGAGAGGAAGACACAGAATCGGAAACAGGCTCCAGGCTCTGAGCCATCAGCCCAGAGCCTGACGCGGGGCTCGAACTCACGGACTGCCAGATCGTGACCTGGCTGAAGTCGGACACTTAACCGACTGCGCCACCCAGGCGCCCCGAAAACTGGTTTTTATTATTACATGATGCAATGTAAATCTTCCCCATTCAGGATTCCTGTGTTCAGGAGCTATGTGGAAGCCGCCATAATTTTAGATTTCTGTTTTAATATTCTCCTAAGAATACTCTAGAAAAATACGTGTATTTGGCGGAAGTATTTCTTATTGTTACAGGGACGCTCCCACCCTCCAGAACGGATCACAAATTGCAAAAAACGAGCGTGTAGGCACACACACACTCACGCACGCATGCGTGCGCGACCCTTCTCGTCTAAAATCCCAAACAAGTGCCTCCTTATTTTGCCTATTCAAATACATCTGAATTTTTTAAAAGTGATTCTCATGTGATTTTCTCATTTGATTAATAACTTTAGCAAATTATACATTAAAGGTAAAAATCAAGTCTCCTCGTGCCACTGGAGCTTACAGGAGAAGAGGAAAGAGAGGGGTGGGGGTACCGCTTGTAGGGGTCTCTGACAGGTCAGACCCATACAATCACGTCCTAAGCATCTCGCTCAAGTGGCTTAGGTAGCTTTTGCTTCAACCGACTTGCTTTCTTTTTCAATTTCCCCAAAAGTCGACCGTAAGCTCGTTAGTTATTCACTAACCAAATACAATCCCAAAGCACTTTAACCTGTCCACAACCTCTCTGGTGTTAATAGAAAATACAGAATGGAAACAGGCTCACCTCCGCCTTTGCAAGGTGACTTAGCTTTACATGAACACAAACTGTTCCCTGCATCTCCTAGGCTAACAAGACTGTAATAAACACATAAGCTTCCAGCTCTTTCTGAGCCACTGAAATATCCCTGAGCTAGACCTTAGTCATCTTTCTTCTCTTCCCTTTCCTTTCCTCTTCCCTCCATCTACCTTTGTCCCCGGACAGGATGTTCCATTAACAAACACCACTCTTCACAGTGTTGAGAGGGAGGACCCTGGGCAAAGGGACCAAAGGTTGGTTTTCTTCCTCGTGGAATGGTGTTAGTGGGATCTGTCTCTTGACACACACTAAATTGTGCTTACAAAGGAAGACGCTGGGAATCACGAAAAATTTGTGTGGTGTAGACTGGATCCCAGGGTTTGGAAACTCCGACATAGCTCTTGGTGACAGCCCCACAATGCCTTTTTTTTTTTTTTTTTTTTAACACTACACATTCATTTTGATGTTAAAGAAAAAAACATATTGTCTTAGGATTTCTTATTCCAAAACGAGAAATTATTTTGGTTGAGGTCAGTCTGCCAGTGTCAACCCAAGAGGGACCTGTATTAACATTGAAAGTTCCAAGTTTGCTTGTTAGAAAGCTCTTACCCTGGCTCGCTTCACATTTTCTACTCCTCTGCCAGGTTGTAAAGTCTTAAAGGCCAGTGACTATGATCCTGAGCACTACACTGAGTAGACGTTCGTAGAATAAGTTAGGGAGAGAAGGGAGTCGCGCTATCCCTAACTCAGCCTCCTGGCGCGAGTCAGCACCCAGTTGCCCGGAATGTGATCAACCTTTTCAAGTATCACAGTGATCTTGACTGGAGCAAAAAGGAAACAAATCTCTCAGGAGAAACCAGGAGGTCTCCTTCTAGTTAGTCAACACATGCAGGACAGAAGATGACTCATATAATCCCGATGAGGCAATCATTAGGCAGTAGGATTTAAAGTCAAGCAGCAATGTGAGTGAGTCACAAGAGTCATGTTTTAAGTTTGAATATCTGGGTTGTTTTGCTCGTCAGTTAAACAATGGGCAGGATACCCTAAATGCAGACAAAAACAACAGGCTCAGATTATTTGCTGTCTTCATTTAAATACTCTTTCTGCACAAAATTATTTTAGTTTTATGACTATGGAGGAAAGCAAATAAATCATAAATATTTCTTCAATTTCTTAGGTCTTTTGTATGCATTCCTAGGAGTTAATATTTATTTCCAAATTAAATAATCATTCTAGGGGCACCTGGGTGGCTCATTCGGTTAAGCATCCGACTCCTGACTTCGGCTCAGGTCGTGATCTCATGATTTGTGAGCTCTACCCCACATCGGGCTCTGCACTGTCAGTGTGGAGCCCACTTGGGATTCTCTCTCTCCTTCTCCCTCTGCCTCTTCCCCGCTTACGCATGTGTGTGTTCTCTCTCTCTCTCTCAAAATAAATAAATAAACACTTAAAAAAATAATCATTCCAATAACACATATTAAATTATTGTGGATACTATTTGAAGTGAGGACGGGACGATGCAGTTTTTCCACAGGAAAGCCTCTCCTAACTCAATCGGAATAACTGTTGCTCTTGAGATAACATGAATTCTGTTATATTTTAAGCAATATAACTGATAAAACATTAACACAATATTAAAGGAGATTCAGTAGCAAAAAGAGGGAAGCTTAGAATCTCGTTCATATGTTACTGTAAGTTAAAACCAAGTTTTTCTCTTGGCTTTTGGTAAGAATGGGGTAGGTCACTTCTCTTTCTTAAAAGCATTTTCAACCTCTTTGGATAGCCCTTGGCATGAGTAGGCTTTCTCTGGAGGCAAACAACCTTAGCAGTTTTGGCTTCCCATGAAGGGCCTTCTGTACAGTATACATTTGGTGAATGAATAAGTGAATGAGTTAATACATTTCTCAACTTTGTTTTTTAAACTAATTATTTTTTTTCAACGTTTATTTATTTTTGGGACAGAGAGAGACAGAGCATGAACGGGGGAGGGGCAGAGAGAGAGGGAGACACAGAATCGGAAACAGGCTCCAGGCTCCGAGCCATCAGCCCAGAGCCTGACGCGGGGCTCGAACTCACGGACCGCAAGATCGTGACCTGGCTGAAGTCGGACGCTTAACCGACTGCGCCACCCAGGTGCCCCTACATTTCTCAACTTTGAAATGCTGAGCTTATGGCAATTCCTCCATACAGTCTTCTTGAAATGTTTTGACACCTTCTCAACAATTCTGTCAGAGGAGCTTCTCCTCAGGACACCTGTTGACTTTGAAAATTGCCAAATATACATTTGTATACCCATCCCTATGGGTATGACCCTAACTAGACTGTTCTGTTGTACTCTGGTCATTTGACTCAAGGCTTCCTGCTCTGTAATGATCTAGGTGGGTAAGAATAGAACATAAAACGTAATTCCTTCCCCCAGCATTAATGGCTGTAATGTCATTTACCAGTCTTAGTTCAGTCATCACAGAGTGCCTGACTGATAAGCTTTATAAATGGAAACCTAAAACTCATGACCCATCAGCACAAGTAAGCTATGCATGTTCTGCTGTAAGGTAACCTGTTTGGTATAATAGTAATCCACTTGGCATGTCTCGATGAGCTGTAACATAGTAATGAAGTCTGACTACAGAAGCTTCCTGAATTTTACTATTTCTATAACTAAAATTTGTATATGACCATCTTAATCTTCTTGTTACTTGTGTAAACTTTTTTTTGAAAGTAGTTTTTAATCCAGGGTCTCCTGGGTGTCTCAGTTGGTTAAGCGTCCGACTTCGGCTCAGGTCATGATCTCACAGTCCGTGAGTTCAGGCCCCGTGTCGGGCTCTGTGCTGATAGCTGGGAACCTGGATCTTGCTTCAGATTCTGTGTCTCCCTCTCTCTCTGCTCCTCCCCCATTCATTCTCTCACTTTCTCTTTCAAGAATAAATAGACATTAAAAATTTTTTTAATAAAAAAAGTATTTTTTAATCCAGATCTTTCAAAGCTTATTCTGATAGTAACATGTACAAGAATTAATAGTCCAACTCCTCTGAAATACTAGTTCAGAAATTCATATAACTTGTTAATTAAAAAAAAAAAAAAGGAGAGGGGGCACCTGAGTGGCTTAGTTGGTTAAGCAGCTGACTTCGGCTCAGGTCACGATCTCGCAGTTTGTGAGTTCGAGTCCCACGTCAGGGCCTGTGCTGATAGATCAAAGCCTGGAGCCTGCTTTGGATTTTGTGTCTCCCTCTCTCTCTGCCCCTCCCCCACCCATGCTCTGTCTCTGTCTCTCTCAAAAATAAATAAAACGTAAAAAAAATCTTGCCTGATGCTGCTTGCGACATTAACTGAGTAACTCCTGACCATGTTCCTGGGATGCTCAAACAAGTGAGGGGGGTAGTAATCATTTCACAGTATATACCAATATTAAATCATTAGGTTACATGCCTTAAATTAATACAGTATTATAGGCCAATTATATTCCAATAAAAGGGGGGGGGGATAAGGGTGGACAGATAGGTGGATTGACCCTGTTTCTCTGTCAACATCAGAGAGCCAGTCTTGAATGACCACCACTGATTCTGAATCTTTGAACATGTTTCTTCTAATTTTTTTAATGTTTATTTATTTTTGAGAGAGAGAGAGAGAGAGAGAGAGAGAGAGACAGAGTGTGAGCAGGAGAGGGGCAGAGAGAGAGGGAGACACAGAACCCGAAGCAGGCTCCAGGCCCTGAGCTGTCCACACGGTGCCTGACGCGGGCCTGACTCATGAACCGTGGGATCATGACCTGAGCTGAAGTCAGTCGCCTAAACGACTGAGCCACCCAGGAGCCCCTGAACATGTTTCTTTAAGGGCTTGTTGCCCTGGGCATCTCGAATGCTCCAAAGTGGAGCACAGAGAGCATCCCATCTCTGCTCATGAGAGCAGGGACGCTGAGGAATCTAAGGCTGCATTACTATACATGTGACACCTAAGGAGTTAGTAACTGGGATAATTCCACATCTGGGTGAGATTTCCAGAAAAGCAGCAGCCCGACTAATTAACACCAAACACTACAATACAAAAGAAGTACACGTAAGGGATAGACATGCATTATTTAATTCTTCCTCTCCAGACAAGGGTGAGTTTGGTTCAATAGTTTCTAATAATGGTGAGTCGATACACTTTATTGTTTTTGTGTATTGGGGAAAGACATGCACACTCAGAGTCAAAAAAACTCAAAAGTCCTAACCCCGCACTTTACTGTCAGTATGTCCTTGAATGAGTTACTTAAGTTCTGTGAGGCTCAGTTTCCTCACCGTTAAAGTGGAGGCAATAATATCTACCTCAAAAACACGGTGCCTAGTGTAGCTGGAGGTCAATAAATGCTCATTCCTTGTATTAAATTTTCAACTGTTTTGGGGTGCCTGGGTAGCTCAGTTGGTTAAGTGCCTGACTCTTGATTTCGGCTCAGGTCATGATCCCAAGGTCGTGGGACTGAGCCCCGCGTTGGGCTCTGCACCGAGCATGGAGCCTGCTTGGGATTCTCTCTGTCTGTCTGTCTCTCTCCCTTTGTCCTTCCTCTGCTCACACACATGCATGGATGGTCTCTCTCTGCCCACCCCCACCCCCCCAAAAACAGCTAAGTTAACAGTGGTGTTATTTGAAGCTTCCTGTATTTCCAGAGTATTACTAGCTTCTCGATGTCCATTTGGAAAATTCAAGAGGTATAAAACAGCTTTCTTTTGCACTTACACCATGGTGAGGTGATGAGAAGAACCTTCCAAATCGGTACTTTAAAGAAAGTAAAATTCGAACACCAAAAAACTTGATGGTGGTTACAAACCTTAGTATTACCTTACAGTGCTTGTGAAAAGTGAAGATTCCTTCTATCATCCAATGGACGATCATTCAGCCTCTAATAAGAAGACAATTCTGGCACATGCTACAACATGGATGAGTCTTGCAGACATGCTAAGCGAAATAAGCTACTCACACAAAGACAAGTACTATCTTATTCCACTTATGTGAGGCCCCTAGAAGAGTCAAATTCATAGACACAGAAAGTAAATTGATGGCCGTCAGGGCTTGGGTCGAGGGAAACGGGGACTTATGTTTAAGGACTATAGAGTTTAAGTTTTGCAAAATGAAAAGAGTTCTGGAGTGCCTGAGTGGCTCAGTCAGTTAAGTGGCCGACTCTCGGTTTTGGCTCAGGTCATGATCTCACAGTTTATGAGTTCGAGCCCCATGTCAGGCTCTGCACTGACAGTGCAGAGCCTGCTTGGCATTCTCTCTCTCTCTCTCTCTCTCTCTCTCTCTCTCTCTCTCAAATAAATAAACTTAAAAGAAATGAAGAATTTCGGAAATGGATGGTGGTGAAGTTTGTACAATGGTGTGAATGAACTTGATGCCCCTGGACTGTACCCCTAACAGTGGTTATGATGGTAAATTTTATGTGTATTTAACCACAATTAAAAATAAAACTACTAAACAATAAATGCAGAGTCCATGTTACTACCAGTGATTCTGATTCTATGGGTCTGAATGGGCCCAGAAATTTGCATTAAAATTTTTTTTAACGTTTATTATTTATTTTTTAGAGAGAGAGAGCGCACAAGCAGGGAAGAGCAGAGAGAGAGGGAGACACAGAATCCGAAGCAGGCTCCAGGCTCTGAGCTGTGTGCGTAGAGCCTGAGACTGGGCTCCAACTCACAAACCGCCCGATCATGACCTGAGCTGAAGTCAGAGGCTCAAATGACTGAGCCACCCAGGCGGTCCAAGAAATTTGCATTTTTTTTTAATTTTTTTTTTCAAAACAGAGAGAGACAGAGCATGAACGGGGGAGGGGCAGAGAGAGA
>NW_024412402.1:1573690-1593491 GCF_014898765.1 Herpailurus yagouaroundi | reverse complement strand
TCGTGACCTGGCTGAAGTCGGACGCTTAACCGACTGCGCCACCCAGGCGCCTCGAAATTTGCATTTTTAACAAGCGACCCAGCTGATGCTGATCTTCAGATACTCCTTCGAGGAATACTAGTTTATAAAAGAGATAAAACACAAGGATGTACTGAGACCAGATAGAAATGTATGATTTGCCAGAAATGCCAGAATATAGCTTTCTTCGATGAAGACAAGTTTTAAAAAATGGTTTGTGGGGAAGAGCTCTAGAAAATAACAGGACAGAGTCCCAGGGCTTCAGAAATGTCCCTAGATTTGACCTAAGAGAAGGCGATCGGCAGGCACACAGCACCTTGTCTGACGTAACTGTGGGCGGAGGCATGAAAAATTAGTGAAGGGGAGGGATTGTTCACGTGCATAAATCACCCTGTGAGGAAAGTGGGTAATTGCGTGGCATTTAGGTAATTATGCATGCAAATTAGAAGAGCATATAAAACAAAGACAATTGTTAGTACATTCTAGAGCCACCATGACAGTCACACCATCATTTCCAGCTGCTCAGATGTAAGTACCCGCAATGACATGGTTTCCAATTGTTTGATGCTCTGATAGTCATGGATCAAAGCAAGAATGTCTTATTTGGAGGGCATTTTGTACGTTGAATGAAGAAAAACTATGATGGAATCTTTCCAGTTGACCTTATATTCTCCCCCACACTACAAACCACACACTACTTGATAAATATAGGCATAAGTAAGTGCTAAAAATAATTCTTATTCTCCGTGTTGATATTGAGTAGAAATTCTAGAATTTTTTTTCTTTCAATTCTCCCAACTCTTCAAGACATATGAGAGAGAAGCAGATAATAAAGGGAACAAAGAGAAATGAGGTTCTTCCTCCCTTTTTCTAAAATTCTATGTTGGATAGTGATATTTTCATTAGTAATGTTTTGAATTTGTGTTGCCTTCGTGTCTGCTCTGGGATAGTTTCTGTTCCTGCTGACATTCGTATTTCAAAGTATTTCTGGGGAAGAGCCTGCCTTCTAGACCTCCTCATCTCTCCTATTTCTCTTGAGTTTGAATTTCTCAATTTGATGCCTCTTAGGTGGCCACGATGAAAAACCCATCATTTAAGATCGTCATAGTCTGTGAGGGTGAATGTATGTGTTCTCAGTGGTTCCTAAATTTTAAAAATCAATTAGTGGCAGGGAAAACTGGGCCTGGAGCAGATGTATGAGTCGAATAAGATAAAAACAATTAAGATCTGGCTCCTGTATACCATCTAGCTATGGGAGAGAAGTATGTAAACAAAAAGTAAAATAATTCATTCTAGGCGCTGTGATAAAGGTCTCTATGGGTAGTGTGAGGCTTGAGGGAGGGAGGTCAGCAGGCTGGGATGAGTCATGCGGGGAGAGGTTGGGAAAGCCTTCATCCACAAAGTGAGTCTTCAGTACTAAACTCCTGCCTTTAAACAGCTTAAAGTAAAGAAGTTTACAATCTCATTAGAGAGTCCAAAATAAAACTATACTTAAAAATGGTGAACAATTTGGTTTTCAGATGTGTGAGAAGGATTAATAGGCCCGAAAAGGTTTTGGAAGAGCAGGGCAGGTGGGTGGGACTGTGAACAAAGGACTTTTTGAAGGAAGGAGAGTGGAGCCCAGCCTCAGGATGGGCAGGAGGGCAGGAGGGCAGGAGGGCAGGACGTAGATAAGCACAGTGGAGGAGATGGGGGAGGACAGATAGGGGAAGAGTCAGAGGAAAGACAAGGACCACTAGGAAACCACCGGACTGGAGTAGGTGTGGAGGGATAGCAGGGTCAGATCAAGATGGGGTTTTGGAGATAGGGAGTTCGAGGATTGATGGAGATGACGGTGATGTCCCACAGATTCCTGATCAGGGCAAGTCATGTGCTGAGAGCGCTCTGAAACATTTCTGGGTTTTCCTGAGAGGAAAGCAAGCGTAGTTTCAGCTTCCAAAGCTGGACTACAAGGAGCTTAAAGTGGAGGCCGGGAGGCCAGAACAGGGGCTCAGCAGTCCTCAGTAGGGGAGGCAGTGGCACAGAATGGGGAGGGGTGGGACAGTCAGTCACCATCTCTGATGGCAACTTAATACATTTGTGTTTCTCTTCCTACTTTTTAGAACGATTCATCATCATATGTGTCCACTGTGTGGTGGTCACAGCAAACACCACTATCTGTTGTGATCCATCGGAGAAGCTGAGTCTTTTCAAAGGACACAGAATTAGCAATGAGGCGAGTGTGTCTCAGAACTGAGGGCCTCTCAGTCCAGATCACTCTGATACAGGGCTTCTCAGCCTCAGCACCGCTGACGTGTTGGACCAGATAATTCTTTGTGGGGGGTTGACCTACCACGTGGTAGGCCTTTCAGCAGCCTCTCTGGTCCCTACAGTAGGTGCCAATAGCACCCCCCTTCGCCCCTGGTTGTGACAATGAAAAACATCTCCAGGATTTGCCAAATGTCCCTGGGGGTAGCAAAGTCACCCTTGGTTGAGAACCACTGCTCTGATATATCATGTGGTTTAATTTTCACAGGAATAACATTTCCTCCTATGCTCTCCCTAGGCAGATATTTTCCATTACCTTCTCTGCGAACAGCAGGTTAGGGCAGGTCAGGCACCGAGTCTTTGCAGGAGGCACGGAATCCAAGGAGCAGGGTCACCGCTTTCACGACCAATTCATTTTAGAAATGATGGCTAAGATTCACTAGCAGTGAAAGGCCTCTCCCTTGAAGTGTCCTTCTACGGTGTTTCACCCTCACAGCCCGGTTCCACCTGGCACTTTGAGAATGATGGTTTGATACTGTCATCTCAGAAAATTTTTCTACCTCCTGAGACTCCGTCCCAATCCCTGTGATTTTGCTCCTGGGAATGTCCTCATTGGTCCCTGACCTCTTTCTTCTTTATTCCCATGCTCTTCCAGACTAGTCCCGTCTAAGTCAGCTCCGAGAAACTCGGCCTTATTTCTCTAACTCATTTACTCTATGACTTATGAAATCCTTATTGACTTGACCAAAATTTTCTATACCATTACAGACTTTTTCTGAATGTTCCTTTCCCCTTTAGCCAAAAACTAATTTTATCCTTGTGACCCAAATTTCCTCCTTGACCAAAGATGGTGGCCATTTCTTGAGCTGCCTTCTTCCCATTGACCCCGTTGAGGGTCCTTCTTCCCAGGACCCTCAGGTACTGACATAATCCTTGACCTCCACACCCACCTCTAGACCACTTTTCTGCCTTCTGTCCGTATCCTCTTTAAAAGTCATCTTCTGCACATTCCTGTCGCCATCCCACCTTCTCAACTATAGACTAGGACACTTGACTGTAGAAAAGGGACTGGGGTCCAGACCTCCTCAGCAGGAAAATCTCTCTGAGTTCTTTTTTTTTTTTTTTTTTTTTTTTTATGTCTATTTTTTGAGAGAGAGAGGAGAGACAGAGTGCTAGCAGGGCAGGGGCAGAGAGAGAGGGAAACACAGAATCCGAACAGGCCCCAGTCTCTGAGCTGTCATGACAGCACAGAGCCTGATGTGGGACTTGAACCCACGAACTGTGAGATCATGACCTGAGCCAAAGTGGGACGCTTAACCGACTGAGTCACCCAGGCGCCCCAAACCTCAGTTCTAAATGCAATAATAATATACATGGAATAAATACTGAAAATACCAAAAGGTTGGGTAGAATAATAAGGAAAGAATTAATTGAAGAGAAAATAGGTTCTCTCTCCAGCAAAAACATTCAGCCCTTTCTCCACTTGGGCAAAAATAACTGCGTGCCTCCAAAAATTACTCTAAAACAGATCAGCTACTGTCCAATCATCTTCTTTTCTTCCCTGAACCACTACATATATCTCCAATGTGTATCTACTTAGGGATGACAGCCTTGTGGTGCTTCCTCAGTGTCATTCTGGAACCCCAGCCTTCTTATCCCCTAAATCTCAGAAATCTGCCCCTGCTCCTTCTAGAAACAGCCTTTCTTTTTTCTAGGTTATGCCACAGGATGTCTTGCTCCTTCAGAGTATTAGATGTTAATAGGAACTATTCTCTCCACCCACAGGTGATGGTATTTGATCCAGCAATCAAAGTCATGTGGAACAAACAGGCCATAGATTGGAACGGAGTGACTGTGCCTTGTGAGAGTTTACACCCTTGACTTAATGCTCTCCTGCTGGACTAAACTTTAGCTTCACGGTTTGAGAAGATTGAGTTAGTGACGACACTACGTTTGATACACTGACTTATATTTGGACTATTCTCTACACTAGTGGGGTGAAAGTGGGAAGGCCTATAATTTAATCAACATTGACAATGTTTTAAGACATTTTTTATTGGGTAAAATTCATACAGCCTAACATTATCCATTTTATTTTATTTTTTTAAAGTTTATTTTTGAGAGAGAGAGAGACAGAGAGCGAGTGGGGGAGGGGCAGAAAGAGAGAGAGAGACACACACACACACACACAGACACAGAATCTGAAGCAGGCTCCAGGCTCCAAACTGTCGGCACAGAGCCCAACGCGGGCTCAAACCTATGAACTGTGAGATCATGACATGAGCCGAAGTAGGAAGCTCAACCGACTAAGCCACCCAGGCACCCCGGCATTAACCATTTTAAAATGAACACCTCTGTATAGTTCCAAAACATTTTCAACACCCCCAAAAGAAACCATACCCATCAAAATAGGATTTTTAATCCAACCGGGAAATTACATATGATTTGGACAGTATTTGCAGCAGGCATTGGGTTTCTGTGTTCTTTTCTCATCCTACTGGTATCTTATAACCCCCTGGTAAATCATGACTGTCTTTATGGTGAATACAGTGTTAGCAAGGTGGGAGTCAAGGATGACAATATGTTATGTGAAGGAAAGCCCTTTTAGTCCAGGTAATCTGCCTTTCTGGAAAATTGTTGGGCGATGCAGCTCTCTGCACAGTACATTCTTCAAAAAAGAGAGGTGTTGGATGTTGGGGAAAATAACTGTTTAAATGACCTCTCTAGGAATTTGGAGGAAATGAAAGTTAAAAAAGAAATCAGAATAGGGAGGTAAAAAACAGTGTCTGGCACGTGGCAGGTGCCCAATAAATACTTGTTGGATGAATGAATGAATGAGTGAATGAATAAAAATAGCCTTAAGTGAATTAATGAAATAACCCAGAATGAATGAAAGGATGGAAGCATGCATTAGAAGTGGATCCAGGATACAAGAAGCAGGGTTTCAAGTTGTGTTCCATGACAGGAAGCCCATTGATGATTCACCATGTCATTGTAGTTAGACCAGCCTTAAAAACAAATAGGAAACAGATGTAAAGAATCCATCATTTCCCAGGCAAATATCTACACTTTCGGCAGAAAGATACAGCTTCCATAGCTTTTGCTCTTTATCATGTTTAAAGATTTGAAACCCCGGGAACTCTTTAACACCTAGGGGAAACGGTGTTGAGAAGAAAATATTGATTGGGGCACCGGGTTGGCTCAGTTGAGCGTCTGACTCTTGCTTTTGGCTCGGGTCCCGATCCCAGGGTTGGGGATCGAGCCCCACGTTGGGCTCCGCTCTGGGTAAGGAGCCTGCTCAAGATTCTCTCTCCCTCTGTCCCTGTCCTCCACTCACAGTCTCTCTGTCTCTAAAACAAAAAAAAAAATAAATAAAAATAAAAATAAAAAAAAGAAAGAAAGAAAATATTGATTGAATTTCAGTACTTAAGGTTTTTAAAAAGGGCCCAGAACTTGAAGGGCATCTGTTATTATATAAATTGTTGTTTATAAGCTTGGATTGTTCCTCGTGTGGTCATAAATTTATATGACCATTTCTTAGTCAGTCTCGGGGATATTATTTCTAGTTTGCATTTCCTTGTATGGGAAGTACGTTTTCTTTCCTATGACTATTAGTTGAAGTATGCTGTTCATTGTTTTAAATTGTCTCTCTAGTAAACCCCTTGACTAGAAGAACATTTAATAAGATACATGTCACCACGTGATTATCGGTATTATAACATTAATTAGAGCTCTGGCATATTTTCATCTACACAATAATTAGTTTGATAGGATTTACCAAGACCTAGAAGTTACCCCATTTTAAGAAAGTATTGATTTCTGCTCAGTTGTAGTGAAGTTAGACATTCTAACTCAGGGGCAACAGGCATGTGTGGCATATTTTTTACCTTCAGGAGGAATATTCTGTTACTTGCAGGAAGCCCTCTGTTGCAGACCCTTCTTTCGCATCCACAGGCTTTGCTGGAGGATTTAGCTTGCTTCGGAACGCACAGCCACAACCTTCTGTGTTCATCTGCTCGTGTTTAGAGGTGTCTATGTGCTCATCCTGTTCGAAGTCACTTGATAATGCACTTGTCCTCCAACACGGCACTTGACAACTGTCTTAGCCTGTTTGGGCCGCTATGACAAAATACCATAGACCACGTGGCTAACAAACAATAGAAATTTATTTCTCACAGTTCTGGAGGCTGGGTGGTCCAGGATCAATGGGTCAGCAGATTCAGCATCGGGTGAGAACCACTTCCTAGTTTATAGACAGCCGCCTTCTCACGGTGTCCTCGCAAGCCCGAAGGGCCTAGGGAGCGCTCGGCGGGTCTCTGTCCAAGAGCATTAATCCCATTGGTGAGGGTTCCACTCTGGTGGCCTGATCACCTACCAATACCACTTCCCGATACCATCACACTGTGGGGACACAGACATTCAGTTTATAGAAACAATAAACCTCTAATCATGCAAAACAGCGAATACCGCCAAGGAACATAATCAGGTGCCAGGACAAAGGTGATGTCCCAAACCCTGAAATTTGTGTGGTTTAGACACTGTTTGAAGCATGCCGCATAAATGAGAACAAATGACTAGGTGAGGCAATGAAGTACCAGAAAGTAATTAGAATATACCCAAATTAAGTTACAGAGGTTAAGTTAGAGAAGACTCGATTAGTTAGCTCTGCATAAACTTCTAATCAGACGCTGCCTTGGTCCTGGTAATGAATTTAGAAATAAGACATGAAATTATCAAATTCTATTTAATGGAAATTTGCCTGCTTAAATCACAATACAAGTTTTGAAGAATTACAGTCTTGGTAACATGCTAGTCACATGAAACAGAAACAGTTTTATCCAGTTTCTCGAAAAACCTGTTTCTTAATCAAAAAGAAAAAATTCCAAATATGTTAATAAATTCTTTAAAATGCACAGATTTGGGGGGCGCCTCAGTGGCTCAGTTGATTAAGCGTCTGACTTCAGCTCAGGTCATGATCTCACGGTTTGTGGGCCTGAGCCCTGAGTTGGGCTCTGTGCCGACAGCTCAGAGCCTGGAGCCCGCTTCGGATTCTGTGTCTCCCTCTCTCTGCCCCTCCCCCACTCCAGCTCTGTCTCTCCCACTCACACGGTCTCTGTCTCTCAAAAATAAATAAGCGTTAATTTTTTTTAAATGCACAGTTTTTTTTTAGATTAAGTTTTAAATTTTAGTTTCAGTACAGATAACATACAGTGTTATATTAGTTTCAGGTGCACAACATAGTGATTCAATAATTGTATACATTACTCAATGTTCATCATGATAATTGTATTCTAATCCCCTTCACCTGTTTTCCCCATCCCCCACCCACCTCCCCTCTGGCAACCACCAGTTTGTTCTCTACATTTAAGAGTTTGGTTTTTTTTGTCTGTCTCTTCTTTGTTCATTTGTTTTGTTTTTTAAATTCCACCTATGAGTGAAACCACATAGCACTTGTCTTTCTCTGACTGACCTATCCTATTTCCTTTAGCATTATACTCTCTAGCTCCATCCATGTCATTGCAAATGGCAAGATTTCATTCTTTTTTATGGCTAAGTAATTTTCCATTGTGTATATATACCACATCTTCTCTCTCTGTTCATCTATTGATGGACACTTGGGTGGCTTCCATAATTCAGCTATTGTAAATAATGCTGTTATAAACATAGGAGTGCGGGGCGCCTGGGTGGCTCAGTCGGTTAAGCGGCCGACTTTGGCTCAGGTCATGATCTCGCGGTCCGTGAGTTCGAGCCCTGCGTCGGGCTGTGTGCTGACAGCTCAGAGCCTGGAGTCTGTTTCGGATTCTTTGTCTCCCTCTCTCTGACCCTCCCCCGTTCATGCTTTGTCTCTCTCTATCTCAAAAATAAGCATAGGAGTGCATGTATCCCTTTGAACTAGTGTTTTTATATTTTTTGGGTAAATATCCAGTAGTGCAATAACTACATCACAGGATAGTTCTTCTTTGGAAAAGAAGATGTCTTCTTTGGAAAATTTCCTGCTCAAGTCCTCTGCCCATTTTTAAATTGTATTATTCGGAGTTTTTTTTTTTGTTTTTTTGTTTTTTTTTGCTGTTGAATTGCATAATTTCTTTGTATATTTTGGACACTAACCTTTATTAGATATGTCATTTGCAAATATCTTCTCCCGTTCGGTAGTATGTCTTTAGTTTTGTTGGTTGTTTTCTTCGTCGTATAGAAGCTTTTTATTCTTCTGTAGCCCCAATAGTTTATTTTTGCTTTTATTGCCCTTGCCTCAGGAGACATACCTAAAAGGATGTTGCTACAACCAATGTCAGAGAAAATATTGCCTGTGCTCCCTTCTAGGATTTTTATGGCGTAAGTGGTCCACTTTCCTTGTTTTGCACGTTGCCATCCAGTTTTCCCAACACCATTTGTTGAAGAGACTGTCCTTTTCCCATTGGATATTCTTTCCTGTTTTGTTGAAGATTAATTGACCATAGGATTGTGGATTTATTTGTGGGTTTTCTATTCTAGTCCATAAAATGCACAGATTTTGAAAAGGCTTCCAGTTTAGTCTGAGTCATCATTTGATTTGATTTAAGTGGTATATTAATTAAGCATAATGGTCCACTTAATTAGAGGTTACAGAGAGGCTGTTGTGCACCTGTAGACGGGGACAGGACGATGCAGTTTTCAATCTCAGTCATTTCATTCTGATGGACATTTCTTTGAAGCTCGGAAGACGCGGAGATCAGGCTTCTGTATTAGAATTTTCCCTGACTTTTTCTGTTCCACTTTCCCTCACCCTGGGTTGGCAGTCTGTTATCAGGACCTCCATCCCATCATCATTGCGAGCGCTCCCACTTATCCTGCTTCTAACTGGGGAGAAGATTCCCCAACAACAAATGAAAAAGATTTGTTTTCCAGATGTCCCTTGATGTGTGCTCAGAAACTGAAAGGGCGCCGTCTTTCAGTGGAGGTAGGCAGAAGTGCTGTAGGTAAGAATTTCCAGAGAATGAATGCTATAAACCGCTACAGCTGCTTACTGAGGTATTACAAGCAACGTCAGTAATCTTTTTTTCTATAAAACACTCTAAAGTTCTCAAAGAGTCTTCAACATTTTTTATCCCACTAGATTGTGAAATCGTCTTCTACAGAGGTCTTTCAGTGACAATACTAAAAGCCTTTACCGAAATGTGCACGGTGATGACAATTGAGTTGTAAATATGCGTGTGTTTATGTATGTATACACGGCCATGATTTTAACTAGACTATCTATACACGCAGACACAAATGGGCAAGAACTTTAGGATGGCATTCAATCAAGAAAAAACACCCCTTGAATTAGGATGATAGGATTACAAAGTATCTTTTTTCTCTTTTACTACTTTGGTGTCATCATGCTGTATTCCCAATTTGAAAACAATTTCGGTCCTTATGGCTCACATGATTTGAAATGAGTTCTGCCCATAAGGAAGATTTCCTCCATCTCGGAAGCAGGGCGAGAAGAGATAGTATATGGAAATCCTTCTTATCCTGGAAGCTGGCCAGGTGTGAGGAGGAAACTAGAATCCAACCAGCCACGTGGCTGGGGAGGACACTCTCTGTGCCTGTGTCTGTCTCTGCCTCTCCCTGTCTCTGTCTCCCGCATTATTTCATTAGAGCTTACTATGTGCTGAGGACTTTATATACATTATCACTTTTAATTCCACAGCCTTACGAGATGGGTACGATTATTACTCTCACTTCACAGATAAGGAAGTGACATAACCACCCAAGGCCACACATCTAGTAAATTATGTAAACAGAGCTTGAACCAAAGACTCCTGACCCCCAGCCCATGCTCTTAGAATAGGATCTAAAGTCCCTTGCTTTGGCCTGACTGGCTTATGTTATCAAGACCATGCCTCTCTCTCCAACTTTATGTCGCTCTTCTCCCCCCTCGCCCTACACTCCTAATTACCACGATGTCCAGAGACATTAGACCAGAGTGTCAATCTCTGTTCTGTATCAGCATCTTTGCATTTGTCTCTGCTTGAAAAGCCCTTCATCGGGGCGCCTGGGTGGCGCAGTCGGTTAAGCCTCCGACTTCAGCCAGGTCACGATTTCGCGGTCCGTGAGTTCGAGCCCCGCGTCAGGCTCTGGGCTGATGGCTCAGAGCCTGGAGCCTGTTTCCGATTCTGTGTCTCCCTCTCTCTCTGCCTCTCCCCCGTTAATGCTCTGTCTCTCTCTGTCCCAAAAATAAATAAACGTTGAAAAAAAAATTTTTTTTTAAAAAGAAAAGCCCTTCATCTAGTTGTTGTTTTTTTTAAGTTTATTAATTTATTTTGAGAAAGAGAGAGAAAGAGAGACAGAGAACACGAGCAGGGGAGGGGCAGAGAGAAAGGGAGAGAGACAGAATCCCAAGCAGGCTCTGCACTGATGCTTCAGAGCCCGATGTGGGGCTCAAGCCCATGAACTGTGAGATCATGACCTGAGCTGAAAGCAAGAGTCAGACGCTCAACTGACTGAGCCACCCAGGCGCCCCTCATCTAGCTCTTACCGAGGCTGGATTCATCACGCCCTTCAGATTTCCGATTACGTGTCGGTGTCTTGACCAGCCCATGTGAGGTAGTCCCCTCCCCCTCAAAGTTGCTCTCCCTCACATCACTGTTAATTTTCTTCATAGCATTTCCATACTTGATAAGTCTTTTATTTATTTACATATGTAGCATCTCTTTCCTCAGGAATGCAAACTCCATGAGGACCTATATCATGTTTGTCTTTGTACCTCTGTCTGGTTCCAGCACCTGGCACAGGGCTGGACACGCAGCAGGCTGAGTAAATACTAAGTGCCCTTCACCGCAGAGCCACATTGCCTGGGGCAGGGAACCCAAGAGATTATTTCTCGTATGAAGACGAGGTAGGTTCAAAACATTTTGTAAGTAGCTAGATAAACCTACTTTTTACCCACATTTTGTGCAAATTCAAGCCCCTCCGAGGACTTAGGTATATTTATTTTCCCAGTTCTTCACATGTCTGGCTTCCAAGAATTCAGGTTCCAGCTCATATGGTATCTCACAGGAGCCTTGGCCGGAGCCAGACCCCCCTCCAACCTTCCCATCCACCACTCTGTTATTTTGGTTCACGTATCACACCCTAAATTTATGTGGCTGTGTTTATTATTTTTTCCCTCTGCCCATTAGAATGTAATGTTCGTGAAGGAAAGCTTCGTGTTAACACTGTATATGTGGCATCTGAAACATTTCCAAACACACTGGATGTTCCATAAATAAATTATCTGTGGGATGAGTCAGTACCCTGGCCACTTACACATATTCTTTTTTTGGTTCTAGTAGTTTTGAGATGGATTTCCTTGGGATTTTTGTAAGGAAACAGTCACCATCTATGGTCAATTTTTTCTTTTCCGAGTGTTACACTCAATACTTTTTCTTTCTTTACCGTACCGACTAGAACTACCGGAACAATGTTATATACTACAGGAAATGGCAGGCGTATTGGATTTGTTTCCACCGAATCAATTTACTGTTAATTATGATATTGGTATGGTCTGGCACAGACATTCCTTAACCAACTGAGCCACCCAGGGACTCCTCAGACATTCCTTTCCACACCAAGGAAATATGCTTCTAATCATAAAAAATTAGGGCTTAAAATTTAACTTAATTTAATTTAGTTCGATCCAAAAGAGAGAGAGCTCTTTGAATTTGATCAAAGAGCTTTTGATGGTGTGGTTTTCTTCTTTTGAACTCCTCATAAAGTAAAATATGTTAATATTAACATATATCTCGCCTTTCTGAAATAATCTCTACTTAGCCATTTTTCATTCATCTCTGTCTTTGACATACTGGCATTTTTCTTGGGGTTTCTTCCCACATCTATAGTCACAAGGGAAGATGTACTGTGTTTTGGGTTTGTGTGTTTATTTATTGACTTAGCTTTCTCAGGTGCTGCTGTCAGGATAACACCAGACTGGGAGAAGGCCTTGGGAAATGTTTTACCTCTTAAGTTTTGGAGTCGTGTGTAGGATGTTCGTATAAATCTCAGAGCCCCCCTGTGCTGACAGCTCAGAGCCTGGAGCCTGTTTCAGATTCTGTGTCTCCCTCTCTCTGACCCTCCCCCGTTCATGCTCTGTCTCTCTCTGTCTCAAAAATAAATAAACGTTAAAATAAATAAATAAATAAATAAATCTCAGAGCCCCCTTCTTCCCTCCTTCATCCTTCAGGTGGAATGGAAACGTTAAAGACCCTTACAATGGAGGGTGTGGAGGTGAGGCAGAATCGAATATCTAGGGGTGCCTGGGGGGCTGACTCAGTTAAACATCCGACTTCGGCTCAGGTCATGATCTTGCAGTTCATGGGTTCAAGCCCCGCGTCAGGATCTGTGCTGATAGCTCAGAGCCTGAAGTCTGCTTCTGATTCTGTGTCTCCCTCCCACGCTGCCCCCCTCCCTGGCTTGTGCTTTGTCTTTTTCTCTCTCTCTCTCACAATAAATAAACATTAAAAAAATGTTTAAATAAAGAATTGAATGTCTAGGACTAGGATGAATAGTAAGTGTGTATTTCTTCATTCCTAGATTTAGTCAGATTTTTGGAGTTTTGTCAGGCAGATTTTGAGATCTGCACCTCACATATATTGACTTCTGACATGAGAAAACACAACGCTCTTATCCCCTTGCCTTACATGATATTCTTTTTAAGTTTATTTTTGAGAGAGAGAGGGTGAGTGGAGGGGGGGTGCAGAAAGAGAGGAGGAGAGAGGATCCAAAGCAGACTCCACACTGACAGCAGAGAGCCTGATGTGCGGCTCGAACTCAGGAACTATGAGGTCATGACCTGAGCCAAAGTTGTACACTCAATTGACTGAGCCACCCAGGAACCCAACCTTATATGATATTCTAAGTTTCAGAACCGTGCTGATGCTATCTGTCACATCAGGGCTTAGTGACTTGTTTATTTAATTTATTTATTTATTATTTTTTTTAACGTTTATTTATTTTTTTGGGACAGAGAGAGACAGAGCATGAACGGGGGAGGGGCAGAGAGAGAGGGAGACACAGAATCAGAAACAGGGTCCAGGCTCTGAGCCATCAGCCCAGAGCCCGACGCGGGGCTCGAACTCACGGACCGCGAGATCGTGACCTGGCTTAAGTCGGACGCTTAACCGACTGCGCCACCCAGGCGCCCCTTTAGTGACTTGTTTAAACACTCCAGAAGTCTTTACAAATTTTGCATAATGTTTCTATTACTCAGAGGGTCATGGCACCTCCTTATCATGGGGAGCTCTATGCAGCCACAAAACAGGACATTATAGAAGACTATTTAATATAATGCCATATGTTAGCTATATATGGAAAAGGAAGGATGTAAAGATATAAATAAAAATATTAAAAATAAAGCTAGTAGTCAGGTGCCTGGGTGGCTCAGTCAGTTAAGTGTCTGGCTTCGCCTCAGGTCATGATCTCACGGGTCACGAGTTCGAGGCCGGCGTCGGGCTCTTTGCTGACAACTCAGAGCCTGGACCCTGCTTCAGATTCTGTGTCTCCCTTTCTCTCTGCCCCTCCCCCGCTCGTGCTCTGTTCATCTCTCAAAAATAAATACTTAAAAATTTGTTTTAAATAAATAAAAACAAAACTAGTAGTTGGATTATAGATGATTTCCTCTTTTCCATATTCTTACATTTTAGTGTAATGGACAACCATTCTTCTATGAGGGGACTTCAATGACTGGTGTAATTTCCCAGCCAGCCTCTCTCCTGGATCCTTACTTTCTCCTCAGGGTAGATGGAAGAGTAAGTCCTCTGAGGGGAGGGTGATAAAGGTAAGAAACCCCTTGATCCACCCTTTTTGACTAGATGGAACTAATCCATCAGAAACCTCGAAGCACTTGGTGGCCTTCTCCTACCAGCTTCTTGTCACTCATTATACGCACTCCCCACATCCACGTCTCCCTCTGGTGCTCTGCCCCAAGGTGGAGTCTTGCAAGGAGTGGTACACATTTCACCGCAGAATCAAGTCACATTTTGCTGTTAACTCACCAGTCACGCGGCTGAGATTTTTATTTCCACCTGTTCGACTCTTGCCTTTTATTTTCCAGTCTTCGCCAAACCCTAATAAATAGGTCACACTTATGTAGTCAGAGAAAATGTTCCTTTTAAAATTGTAGGTCTCTCTGTGCAACTAATATTATTAATAGCTGCCATTTACTGCACTCTGGCCTTGATAAGTGTTTGATGTGCGTCATCTCCGTGAATTTTTTTCGGTGAATTTCTATAGTAATCTTATGAAGTTGGTTCTATTGCTATCCTTGCTTTTGTAGAAAAATGAAAACAAACAAAACAACCCCCTCAGATTCAGAGTCGAAGTTGCTGTTCTCCTTGGAATCTTGATTCCATAATTGTGTATTCAGGACTGATGCTTCAGGGGTAATTAAAAAAAAAAAAAAAGAGTTTTTCTATGTGGATTTGCAAAGCTCTTCACTGAACAATTGGAATAGTGGAAACAGAAATGAACAACTTGGCAGCTGCCTTCCCAGTTCTCCGTCTCTTGTTTACTAAGAAAGGCCTGTCACCAACATCTTACATTCAAGCTGGCTTGTGTTTGCTTGTTTCACTGAAAGCTACCCCCCAAACTCACCCCATAGCCTGCTGTTGAAAGAAAATATATTACGGTGGGAAAACGATCCCCAATCAACAGAGGTGATTTTCTCTTATAAAAAAAAATTTTTAACATTTATTCATTTTTGAGAGAGAGAGAGAGAGAGAGAGAGAGAGAGAGAGAGAATCTGAAACAGGCTCCCATCAGCACAGAGCCCCTCACGGGGCTCAAACTCATGAACTGCGAGATCATGACCTGAGCCGAGGTCAGATGCTTAACCGACTAAGCCGCCTAAGTGCCCCTACAGAGATGATTTTCAATAGCCTACTGGGGTCATAGGTGAATTTAGGTGACAAAAATTCAGACATTCAAGCAAATATGTGATCAGCAGTTCTCTTCGCTGGGTCAGCTGTCAGGGAAGAAAAACCTTCTAGACCAACCCTCTCTCTGGTGGGGACTTGGCTGGCAGACTGGAGAAAACAGGAGACTAAGGGAGGTTTCTAATGATGATTGCTATCTACCCAGCTGTTGCTTTCAAAACCAAACTGATGACCATCTCTCCAGTTGGAAGGCTCCTGGGTTACCAAATAAATACTACGGTCAAAAATGGCTTCTTGGAGCTGACAGAATGAGCCCATAAAAATAACCCTTTGAACATTATTTTTACTTTAATTTTTTTTTTATGTTTTGAGAGAGACAGAGACAGAGCATGAGCATGAGCAGGGTAGGGGCAGAGAGAGGAGACACAGAATCTGAAGCAGGTTCCAGGCTCTGAGCCGTCAGCACAGAGCCTGTCGCAGAGCTCAAACCCATGAACCATGAGATCATGACATGAGCCAAAATCGGATGCTGAACCACCTGAGCCACCCAGGCGCCCCTGCCCTGGCTTTCTTATTGGGCCACAGGATTTTGGCAATCACCTCTGAGCAGATGACTTCCAAATCTACTTCTCCATCCATGTTTCAAGTTTCTCACTTTTTTGCTGAATATCTCCATGTGGACAAACTGCAGATTACTTCAAACTCTTTATGTTTAAAACCGAACTCCTGATATTTTTATAAACCTTATGCTTCTCCTATCATCGAAGAGACCACTCTCCTTCCAGACGCTTCTCTCGAAACTTTGCATTATCTTTGTGACTCCTTTGTTAACCCTCGTATCTAATGAGGGTCGAAGTCCAACCGATGCCTTTGGATTGCAACCCTCCTCTATCCTCACCTCCGCTGGCTTTCATTCAGGTTATCTTCCCTTCTTCTCCTGCATCGGTGTTCCAGCAACTTGGTGTCCTTCCCACCATCCTCTTGGGGAGTCATCTCCCCAATGTTCTTCAAAACCTATCTTGACTCATCATTGCCCACGCAATGGAGTCCAGATTCCTTAGCCCGGTATTCATAGTCAAGTCACTGCCTTATTTACTCTTTAAGTGTCCTATGCACCAGCCCAGGGTTTTTCAACCTCTTATTCATTATTGTGCCTCCAATATCACCCTTATTTAGAATGCCTACTGTAGCCAAAACAGATCATTTACCAATCCCTGAATTCTCCAGCTCCCAAAATTTTGCTCACTTTGGCCGTTAGAGGAGATGAGGGATTATGAGCGGGTTCCTGGAGTGTAATTCTGCTATTTGGTGCACTGTATCCCTGGTCTAGAGTAGACACACATCTCCTCCCACCACGCTCCATTTCTTTCTGCGGAAATCTGACCCTTCATGTTACAACCCAAACACCACGTCCTCCCCCTGATCCACTCAGCTGGAACTGACCTCTTTCTGTGCCCTAATGGAACTTTATTGATACATGTATTATGTTCCTCTTTGTTATGCAGTTGTTTTTCTGTTTGTGTTCTCTCCCCCACTGTGTTATAAACTTCATAAAGATAACAGTATCTTCTTCACGGTGCACAACGGCCTTCACACAGGAAGCGACATTACATGTTAGTTGAAATCAATTCACTGATACACCAGGAGCAGGATAAAAGCCTACCAGTGCCCACATGAAGAAGTCCCATATGTATGTGGAATAAATGAACACACTAATGAGTAGAAAAAATGGACATCGTATATAAACCACACTCCTAATCTACCATCATTAACACAGAGACTATGTTAGAGGGGTGCCTGGCTGGCTCAGGTGGTGGAGTGCATGACTCTTGATCTCAGGGCTGTGGGTTCGAGCCCCACATTGGTGTAGAATTTACTAACACACACACACACACACACACACACACACACACAATTTTAAAAGTTCTATGCGTTGTACCAATTGATGAACTCAATTGGTTCCTGCTGCTTCATAGAAATAACAAACAGCCACCCACGTAAAGTTACTATTTGAACAGCTACTTGCCTGGACATGTCTTAATTAACAATGATCAAAGTGAGTACAGGACCCAGGGGCCAAAATGTAAAGTCATTTTGACATTACGTTTTTGCTACAGATACAAGATCGTTATTGGGTTTATTGGCCACGAAAGGAGATGATACATGTGGAAGTAGACTTTATTTTACTTATTTTTTTTTCAACGTTTATTTATTTTTGGGACAGAGAGAGACAGAGCATGAACAGGGGAGGGGCAGAGAGAGAGGGAGACACAGAATCGGAAACAGGCTCCAGGCTCTGAGCCATCAGCCCAGAGCCTGACGCGGGGCTCGAACTCACGGACCGCGAAATCGTGACCTGGCTGAAATCGGACGCTTAACCGACTGCGCCACCCAGGCGCCCCTTAAGTAGACTTTAAATGTCAGTAATCCTCACCACTATGCAAGATGTGATTAAACGAAGGCTATGGGACAGTCACATTGATCTGATAAAGTTACTTTTGGGCAGAAAGATTAAAGAAACATGTTTTCTGCCAAAGGCTTGATTATGAAAGAGGACTTCAATCACCTCCATCCATTTTGTCCTCGGTCTGTACTTTTTAACTGATTAAGACCTGATTAGTTCTTCCCAGTTTATCTCCTAACTCAGGCAAAAGATCCTGAGGGCCAAGCATCCCCCCATGGGACCTAAACTACCCTCTCAAGCACTAAGGTCCGCCCTGAGCTAGCTGGACCACAGGTGGCTGACCCCATGACAATCACCAACCTGACCTTTACTGCCCACCTGCATGTACCCATGATCTTTGTCCCACATTTTTCTTATCTGAATCTGGTACTTTGAAAGTACCAGTACTTTGGAAACAGTCTTTGTGACGCTGGCAGTGTGCAGTCTCCCTGGTGTTGGTCTCATGGAAATAAATCCCTCACTTCACCACTGCGAGTTCCTCTGCCTTTGGAATCTGTCAGTGGCCAGTGGCCAAATCTGGTCTGTTTGGGACCCCTGGAGCCAGGCTTTCTTACAACCCTGCGCCCAGGCTCCAGTAATTTTTAAAACGTATATATACATGAATACATTTGGAAACTTCCGTATCTCAGAATAATACTTTCTAGGAAAGCTATTTCTGTGGTTTCAGAGGATTACATTTCCCTTTAGTCCGAGATTAGGTGTTTGAAAGTGGCACTTGAATCACCTCTCTGAGATTATTAAGAAGATGATCAAATTGGGGCGCCTGGGTGGCTCAGTCAGCTGAGCGTCCGACTTCGGCTCAGGTCATGATCTTACGGTCCTTGAGTTCAGGCCCCGCATCGGGCTCTGTGCTGACAGCTCAGAGCCTGGAGCCTGCTTCAGATTCTGTGTCTCCCTCTCTCTCTGTTCCTCCCCTGTTCATGCTCTTTCTCTGTCTCAAAAATAAATAAAAACATTAAAAAAAAAAAAAAAGATGATCAAATCTTACCGAAAACTACAGACAGGTGATTTTCATCACCCTTGCCCCGGGCTGTCTTCTCCTAAATCACCATAAACCATTCTGCGGTTGTAAAAGTTTTTTGTTTTATTTTGTTTTGTTTTGTCTTGTTTTCCTTAAAGCCTGACAATGACTTTTGTAGGAGGGTAGCTTGGGGGTGTCTGTGAGAAGGGAGGCTTGGCAAAGAACTCATTTCCAGGAACTAAATTTATCCCTTGGGCCTGGTCAGGCCACAGCCCCCAGGGCATTGAGTTCAGCCCTTCTTTCAAATAGGGTAACTCTTGGGCCAGTTCCAAAGCTCCTACTGCAATTCTACTTCCTATGGGCTCTTCTTTGAAAAGGAGGATTAACTGTGATTCGCATTCTTTCTCAGCCCTGCAACTAGTCCAGCTCGAGTTCTGAGAGCAAAGAGCAACAGCGAAAACACAGCACGTTGGCGCCAACCCTTCAGCTCGGGCCTCCTCTAGGTGCGGCCTTGTGGAGAATTGTTAGTTTGATTAAGTCTGATAGGCCGAGGCTGCGGGGGGGGGGGGGGGGGGGGGCCGGAGACGCGGGAGGCCCCGCCCCCTTGGAATGGGATTGGTTCCCTCTTGTCGGCGGAGCCGTGCCTTTCGCTTCCCCGGTTGGAGAGGTGGAGCGAAACATGTCATTAAGGTGTTGTCGACCTGAGCCCCGTAGGTGTGGGCTGTTCCCTCACTTTGTGGTTTTAGATTTTCAAAGGGGCGGCCTTCGTATTGCTTATGGGATCAGGTTCCTGAAGCTGGTCTTCTGTACCTTGAAAAATGCCCTCGTAACAGAAGGCGCCAAGGAGCTGAAGTGCAGTTCACACACAGGAGAGAAAATGACGAAGGTTCCTCAGGGGTTTGATTTCAGTTTCTTAAATGAAGAAGAAGCCAGGAAGATCCTTCAGGTGCTGGAAAGAAATGAGGAGCTACAGAGGGCAGACAAGGACAGGATCAGGTACACAGCCAACTCCTCTCACTCTTTTCCCGGGGCCTTGCGGGGGCCCGGGCGCGCGCGGAGGGGGCGCGCGGCTGGGGCGGCGCACCTGTCGGGGCCTCCGGGGGAGCGCGCCGCCCGGCGGGGGAAAGCGGAGCTCGGTTTCTCCCGCGAGGGCCGTGGGCGTCCCGGGCGGGCTGGCCTGCGCGTCTCCGGGGCGCGCACGGCCTTCGGAGCGTTTCTCTTTCCGAGTGGGTCCCGCCG
>NW_024412402.1:1486467-1573290 GCF_014898765.1 Herpailurus yagouaroundi | reverse complement strand
GGGGTGGGCTCGGACGTCCCCGGAGCGGTCGCCGGGGGCGGAGGCCGGCTGGGCGGGCGAAAAGGGGCGGGGGCGCTGCGCGGCGCGAGGTCCTGGCGGGCGCGCACCCACGTGCTTTCTGACACCGGTCCTGCAGGCGGTCCGCCCTCGCCGGTGTCGCTCTCCCTCTGCCCTCGCCGACAGTCGGCGGCGCCTGGGAGAGATGGCATCTCCCCGGCGGCGAAGTGGTCCCACCCCAAGGGCCGGAACTCCAGCAACTTGCCAAGTTGTGTGGAGTGAGCTGGCCTCGGATTGGGACGCGCGGAGTGGCCACAACGCGTGGGTCTCCTTGCCGGTAGTGCTGCGCAGTTTCACCCTTAACCTTACTATGCAGTGTTACAGGTGAGGGATTAGATACCAGAGAATAAAATCGAGAGATCGTTGCCTGGGATGAAAATGAACCCGTTTTTCTGCTGGCAAAGTGCCGGATAGGCCCTGGAACGAATACGAGGACTTTCTCACCGATTCTAGAATAGACCCATCCAAGGCCTTCGCCGGTTGACCCTGGAAGGGAATTCCGGCCATCACTCTCAGACCAAAAAGTGTGTCATTGATTGGAATTTGGCAAACCGTTTCGTTTGTGAGCAGCTTCTTGGTGATGTGGGTTCTAGGTTTCCCCCTCCTTTCAAAGATTCCAGTGCCCATCCCTCGCCCCCCCCAGGAAAAAAACCTCCAAAGATACGCTTCACCTAGGAAGAACCTAGTTGGTCTTTGTAGAAGCAATTAGAATACACTGAACCCAAAGCCCTGTCTTCACAGCTCTTTAGTAGATACATCTCTTGAAGTTGGAGGATGTGTATTTCACAGCATCATATTCTGCCTTTAGAAAAACAGGCCCCATCATTTCCTTATTGCGTGTCCACACCCATACACATCCACGTGCGTGCACCCATACATATGCACGTGCACCATCCACAGGCACACCCAGCCTGGGGAAGGAGGACTTTAGAATTGTATGTAGTTTGTTTTCAACACATTTCCCAAAAGGACTAAGGAACTGGGGGGCTGGCGGTGTGTCCTTGGAAGTGTTTCCTGTCTCTGGAGAGGATGGGGCTTAAGTGATCCAGTATATATAGTTGGGGGAACTGAGGGGAGAATTAGGGAACAAGAGGAGGGAAGGAAGTATCCACTGAGGATGCTTCATGGCTTCTCATGACGTGTAGTTTTAGAAATAGTAATACTACGTATTTTAATTTTCATTCAAGAGAATTTTGGCTTTTTATATTTGACCTGATGTTTGCCTTGTGTTTCCTCAATAGTAGCTCATGGTGTCCATAGCAGCCGCCTTTGGGGGGAGTTAGAAGTATTGGGAGGTGGCACGGCCATTGGGCTGGGCCTTAGAAGGAAGGCGGAAACACCTTTTGCGACTGCATGAAACTCATATCCTAACTGGGGCATCAACAGAAAAAGGCATAATGCTAAGACAAGATCAGTACTGTAACTATTCAACTATTAAAAATAATCACCTCAATAATTTTTAAAATGGCATCATTAAAATATAAAAATAACTTAGGGGGTACACCTCGGTGGCTCAGTCGGTTAAGTATCCAATTTCGGCTGGTCATGATCTCCTGGTTCATGGATTCATGAACCCCGCATTGGGCTCATGAGCCCATGATCATGATCATGGGCTCATGATCTCCCACTTCATGAGCCCCACGTCAGGCTCTGTGCTGACAGCTCAGAGCCTGGAACCTGCTTCAGATTCTGTGTCTCCTTCTCTCTCTGCCCCTCTCCTGCTTGGTCTCTTTGTCTCTCAAAAATGAATAAACATTAAGAATTAATTTTTTAAATAATGATTTAGGGGGGCACCAGGGTGGCTCAATCGGTTGAGCGTCTGACTTTTTTTCTTAAGTTTATTTACTTTGAAAGAGAGTACAAGCAGGGGAGGGGCAGAGAGAGAGGGAAAGAGAGGATCCCAAGCAGGTTCCATGCTGTCAGCACAGAGCCTGATGTGGGGCTTGAACTCACCAACTGTGAGATCATGACCTGAGCAGACACCAAGAGTCAGACGCTTAACCGACTGAGCCAGCCAGGGACCACTTCAACTCTTGATTTCAGCTCAGGTCATGATCCCAGGGTTGTGGGATGGAGCCTTGAGTCGGACTCCGTGCTGAGCATGGAGCCTGCTTGGGATTCTCCTCTCTCTCTCTCTCTCTCTCTCTCCCTCTCCCTCTCCCTCTCCCTCTCCCTCTCTCTCCCTCCCTCTCTCTCCCCCTCTGCCACTCTCCTCCACTTGTGTGCTCTCCCTCTCTCTCTCTCTCTCTAAAAAATAAATAAAATAAAAATAAAAATAACTTAGGGACATTGGACACTTGGGCCAAATGCTCAAGGCAATTATTTCTAGTACGTTCTTTCCCGCTGGTTAATTCCTGAACCCCACTATCACATCCCCATCACTGAGTAGCAGTCTGATGGCCTTGCGCTGCTCACCAGCTTACGTGCGTGGCTTTAGTAGCAGATGCTGACATGCAGAGAAGACCTGAGATAACATGTCAGCTTGGCTGCCGCTGCTCATTTTGTGATCATATTTTCCAAATCAAAAGTCAGGACACGTGACTTATCATGCAAGAGTATTATGTAGGAGACAGTACAACAGGCCTGTCTGAGAGACTCTGGGAGGGCTTTTTGCTCTACAGGTTTTCCCCACTATCCCAAAAGAAAGCATTTCCTGTGAAAGCTTCATAATCCAATGTGGCATAAAACAAAGAGGCAATTACCATTAATTGATACGGAAGAAATTTTGAGCTTTCCTAGCCCCCAAAAAAACCTCTTTCAGGTGTTTCTGAAACCTTAGGACACATCTTGATGAATGATGCCCAGAATAAGTCAAGGTAAAGCACAGACGCTCGCACACACAGTTCCAAACCTCACGGCTTGTGTGCTGAGTGTAGCTCCCCAGGGAAGGAGCTTGGCAGGGCCACTCTCGCCACTTGGGGTGCGCGGCCTCCACAAAGCCTCCCTGCGAAACATGTGCTAAATGTTATTTTTGCTTTTTACTTTTTTCCATAAAAGTGCAAATCTTCTTTGGATTTCATTTGGTTGGTGAAAACAGGTACTAATGTCAGGCTTGGATAAAAGCGAAGTGGCTTAATGCAAACTTTGGAATATGGGTGGGGAAGAAGAGTATCTGAATTGAGATAGAGTCTTAAGATATCTTGGCTAGAACAGGGGCGCCTGGGTGGCTCAGTCGGTTGCGTGTCCAACTTTGGCTCAGGTCGTGATCTCACGGTTTGTGAGTTCGAACCCCGTGTCGGGCTCTGTGCTGAGAGCAAGGAGCCTGCTTCAGATCCTCTGTCTCCCTCTCTCTGCCCCTCTCCCACTTGTGTGCACGTGCATACTCTCTCACTCTCTCTCTCTAAAAAATAAATAAGCATTAAAAAAAAAAAAAGACATCTTGGCGAGAACAATAAGGGACCAAATGGAGAAGTTTGTCAGGTTTGCTGGTTGGGGCACAACTGAGGAGTTCATTTATATCTATAATAGGCTTGAGGTGTCTACAAAGCAACTAAGAAGTATCTTATAGTCAGAAATATAGAACCACAGTGTCATGCGGGGCCAGAGATGCCCAGAGGTGGATGTTAAAGGCAAGAGAGTAGTTGAATTCATTGTGTGAGACCCAATAGCCCCACCCATAGACATGGTCCTGAACACACAGAACTGCCCCTGCTCTTCCCTCATCGGTATCAGATCTCTCTGGCCCCAGCTTAGTGGGAAAGTATTTGCATTAAATATTATTTATGTTCCTGATAAAGAGTTTATTCAAATACTGAAGAAAAACACTAAGATTCAAACTGATAACCAGGCAAAAGATAAAAATAAGTTGTTCATGCTTGAAGATATCCCAACAGTAAACAAAACATTATGGGAAAATGTTCATCCTCACAGTGATAAAGAAATGCAAATGGAAGTAATATCAAAATACCACTTTTAAAAATAACAGGAAAAAACTGTTGGTGAAGGTAGGCATGAAATGGATAGATTCAGCATCTTGTTAGTGGCATAATAATAATAATAACAATTGTAAGTGGAATACAATCCTTTTGGTAAACAGTATGGTGCTACCTATAAAGTTATGCCTTAACCTTGACCCAGTCCAATTCTTGGATATTTCTCATTAGTAGTAGTCTGGGGTAGAGAAGATGGCCACACCAACATTTATTAAGTGCTGCCTTTTATAATAGTAATTACTGTGATTTTGATAACAACTCACATTTATCAATCCCTTACTGTATACTAGGCACTGTACTAAACGTGTTACATGTGTTTAATTGTCCCAGTAACCTTGTTATGCACACACTTGAATTTCCATTTCACACAGAAGGAAACAGCTTAACAAAGGTTGAGTATCTTGTCCAAGTTAAGCAACAGAGCCAGAATTTAAATCCAGATCTAACTTAAAAATTATTTTACCCATCAGCATTGAATAATCCTCAGCACCATCCCTTGGGGGTAAGTTGTGTTGATGGCTTTGTACAGAAGGAAACTGAAATGTCTCAGGGTTAAGGAACTTGCCCAAGGTCACACAGATCCCCAGTGACAGCTAGAATTTGAACCCAAATAAATTCTTTCCACCGTACTGTATTTTTCCCCAAGGAAAAACAAGACATTTACTCTCAGATATTAATTACAGTATTAAAAAATAGTGGGAAAATAATACCAACATAGTGGGACATTTCTAATCTAAATATCCAATAAAAGTTCAGTCATTGTAATCGACAATTGTGAAGATAACTATATCTTGCCCAGTTCGGTATTTTAATTTTACCTCTACTGACTATCTTGTTGTAAAGCTTGTGTAGACCCCTCAGGCTCAGCACGAATACAGGTGAGGGGCGATGCTTACGAGTCATTGGTCTGTGAAAAAGCAGACACAAAATACTGACTGTGGTGTTATTTCAGTTTCTTCTGGGGACGGCAACTAGAAAAAAATAGGCAAAAATCTACGCTTCTCCTTTTGGTGAAGCTCTGGGGCCTGATGTAGCTCCCGGCACATGGTGGACAGACAGTAAACTTTTGCTGGAAGGACTGGGCTTGCCTGGCAGCCATGAGTGTCTCTTGTCTGCCCTTGAGCTCAGCACTGCTAGGATGGGGAAGGGATGTGTGATGTGCATTGTTGGGCAGCAACGCTGGGCACCTGCCGTCTCCTGAGGCTCCAGGAAGGCAGAGGAGGGGAAGGGTACTGGATTCCGTGGCTTAGAGGTCAGAGACACCGAGGACAGGCAAGGTGCCAGCATGCAGTAGGCTTCCAGCGAATACTTCCTTGATGGGAAATTCATGGCCTGCATGGGCCAGAGTCAGGGGCTTCTGAAATCCCTAGCTTCTCTCCCCACTTCAACTCAGTGTGTTTTACCTTCTTCCCCTTCCCCAGATCCCCTCCACGCTCCAGACAGGATTCCTCCCAGCTCGGAACCCCGAATCGCACGATAGTGTGTGGTGCATTTATCCCGTCTGCCCTGTGAGTCTGGAATCTGTACTACAGAAATACTTTGAGAGCCATGTAAGGAGGTGGAAATTGCCACTTCGGTTCCAGTCTGACAGTTCCGGGTAGGACTTCCCAGGCCTTGCATAGTCTGTGGTTCTCGCCACAGTGAGGAAAAATGGCTGAGATTTAGAGTCAGTTTATTGGCAGGTGGAAATTTTCTCCATACTTGTCTCATACTGTGGAGGCAATTGTGTGTGTGCATGTGCACATGTATGTACACAAATACTTGTAATATATATATATATATATTCATATATGTATACATATTTAATACATAAAATCTAAAAAGCTTCTTTTTTAAACATTATTTTTTAAGTTTTATTTACTAATTTTCAGAGAGACAGAGACAGTGTGAGAGGGGGAAGGGTAGAGAGAGGAGGAGAGAGAGAGAATCCCAAGCAGGCTCCGCACTGTCCGCCCAGAGCCCGACATGGGGCTTGAACTCGTGAAACCATGAGATCATGACCTGAGCTGGAACCGAGAGTCAGATGCTTAACCGACTGAGCCACCCAGGTGCCCACATCTTACTTTTTTACAAATCTTTGAAAAACACAACTACCTTCTTGTCACCCCCCATGTCCATCCCCCAACGCCACCCATCCCTGTCTCATAAATGTAACCGAAACAGAATGTGCCGAGAGATTATACCAACTACTCAGCTCACAGAACAGATAGCAACAAATCAAAAATGTTTATTTTTCCTCTTGCAGAAAACTTACAAAGTATAAGACATCACAGCACCTGATGCAATCAGGTTGTAAAATGGCAAGTCTAAATTTAGACTATCTTTGCTTAATGGCAAAGCTGTGGCCCAGGAGGGTGTTCCAGAACTTAGTTGTTTCTTTTGTTTGTTTTTTTAATGTTTATTTTTGAGAGAGAGAAACAGAGTTTGAATGAGGGAGGAGCAGACACAGAGGGAGACAGAATCTGAAGCAGACTCCAGACTCTGAGCTGTCAGCGCAGAGCCCGATGCGGGGCTCAAACTCACCAACTGTGAGATCATGACCTGAACTGAAGTTGGATGCTTAACCAACTGAGCCACCCAGGCGCCCCCTGAACTTACTTGTTTCTGATTGATGTATACTAGTGTACTTGAGCCGCGGCTCCAGAGGGGGAATGTTTATCAAAATGGTGGAGGGTCCATAGCTGTGGACGCTGTAGCACCTTGCAGAATTTAAAAGCTAAGACACACAGTCTCCTGTCCTAGGCTTTCTGCCTGTCCTCTGCTGTCCCAGCCGGTGAAGTCAGCCTCTGGCTAAGAGATCGATTTTCAGGAAACACTGGACTCCTATTTATGGGACATCTACTATGTGCCAGACATTGTGTTGGCCCTGAGAATACAGCAGAGAATAAAACACAGATTCTGCACCAAATGGCTTCCATCTATGAAAGTTTTTGGTTGATGGTCAATGCTGTAAGGCGAAGTGTTCATACTAACGCAGCTTGCCCTGGAGCAGCCCCGTGCGACCTCGGGAAGGGACCTTGAAGACCACCTGGAAGTTACAGGAGGACCAGGTAGGCTTGCTTGTTCTGATCGTTTAATAAGATGTGGATTAACATGGATCTCCAAGCTGTCTGCAGTTTCCAGTAACATCCAATTTAATTAATTCCTTTAATCCTAGGGGCCTTCTTTCTGTCAAACACATTCTCCTGTCTAGTTACTGCCATGGATGGGTCTCCCTGTGCGGTACATGTGGGATTACTATAATAGCGTAGCTTCGTACTGCAAGGTTTGGGGACAGTGTCCTTTTTAGCCTTTGTGACATAACTTTTAGCTTTTAAAGTCTTTCATATCTGTTTAGCCTCATCATAATCTGATAGAGCAGGTATTTTTTTAAATGTTTATTTATTTTTTTTTTTTGAGAGAGAGAAAGAGACAGAGGAGAGTGGGGGAGGGGCACAGAGAGAGAGGAAGCATAGAATCCGAAGCAGGCTCCAGGCTCTGAGCTGTTAGCACAGAGCCCAATGGGGGGCTTGAACCCACGAACCGTGAGATTATGACCTGAACCCAAGTCCGATGCTCAGCTGACTTGAGCCAGCCAGGTGCCCCCAGAGCAAGTATTTTTATCGTTGTCAAAACCTAATGATAATGACAGTAGTAATAGCCCATATTTATTTAGCCCTTGCTCTGTGCTGAACTCTTTATGTACACTTTCTCATTTTAATTCTCACACCCCTCTGATGAGTTAAGGGCTCTTTCTGTTAATCTCCATTCTGCAGGGGAAGGGTAGGGAAGATAAGTAACATGGTTGAGATAATAGTGCAGGGAGTATTGGATTCGTGAAGTCCGCGTGCACTTAATTAGTACACAGCACTGCCTCCCACCATGGCGTGCAAAAGGTTGGAGTGATTAGCCCTACACCGCCCATCTAGCTTGTAAGAGGACAGATGTTTTCACTTGAAAACTCTCATTTCTAGGACGCCTGGCTGGCGCAGTCAGAAGAGCGTGTGACGTTGGATCTCAGAGTCGTGAATTCAAGCCCCACGTTTGCTGTAGAAATAACTTTAGAAAATAAAATAATAATTTTTAAAAAGCCCTCTTATTTACACTGACTATGAAATTAGAGAACATACAATTCCAGCTTGCCATGTGCCCAACTAATATCATTAAAGAAAAGGACCTAAAAAGGGCGCCTGGGTGGCTTGGTCGGTTGAGCATCCAACTCTTGTTTTAGGCTCAGGTCATGATCCCGCGGTTCGTGGGTTCAAGCCCCATGTTGGGCTCTGTGCTGACGGCTCAGAGCCCGGAGCCTGCTTCAGATTCTGTGTCTCCCTCTCCCTGCCCTTCCCCAGCTCATGCTCTCTGTTTCTCTCTCTCAAAGAGTAAACATTAAAAAAAAAAAAAGGGCCTAATGGATGTTAGGGTACAACCGGTGGTTATTTGCCATATATAGAAAAAACTGCAAGTAACCATTTATGTTTTAAAAAGGATGTATGTGGGGTGCCTAGGTGGCTCAGTCCGTTTAGCGTCTGACTTCAGCTCAGGTCATGATCTCTCAGTTCATGGGTTCGCACCCTCTGTCAGGCTCTGTGCTGACAGCTCAGAGTCTGGAACCTGCTTCAGATTCTGTGTCTCCCTTTCTCTCTGCCCCTTCCCCTGCGTATACTCTGTCTCTGTCTCTGTCTCTCTCAAAATTAAACTTTGAAGAAAAAAAAAGAAAAAGCATGTATGCATTTTGTAAGGATATGCTCCAAACTGTTAAGATGGCTATCTCTTGGGCATGATATTTAAAGGGACTCTAACCATTTTCCTATTATTTTATTTCTAATAATTATTATGGGTTATTAAAAATGATGGCTATTTCTTTTTTCTTTAAGATTTTATATTTTTTATGTAATCTCTATACCAGTATGGGGCTTGAACTTACAACCCTGAGGTCAAGAGTCACTTGCTCTACCTACCCAGCCAGCCAGATACCCCGATGGCTATTTCTTTTGATAATAAATACAAAATATTTGACTATCTTTTTAAACTTCATATCTTTCAATGGGGCGCCTGGGTGGCACAGTCGGTTAAGCGTCCGACTTCAGCCAGGTCACGATCTCGCGGTCCGGGAGTTCGAGCCCCGCGTCGGGCTCTGGGCTGATGGCTCAGAGCCTGGAGCCTGTTTCCAATTCTGTGTCTCCCTCTCTCTCTGCCCCTCCCCCGTTCATGCTCTGTCTCTCTCTGTCCCAAAAATAAAAATAAAAACGTTGAAAAAAAAATTTTTAAACTTCATATCTTTCAAAATAATTTGTCTTAAAAAAAACCTGGATGTTTTTCTGCCCTTTTCTTGATTATGTTTTATACATATTGTAATGTTAATATATCCGTGGGTATGTTAGGTTCTGTACAGTCAATCTTGACATGGTCAAGGATTGTCTTAGGGATGGAGAGTATCACACACCTAGTAGATGCTTTAATTAATTGGACCTTAACTTATGTCTGTGAAGGAATGCGAAGTAAGGGAAAGAAAGATTTGGGGAAGCCAAGGACAAAAAAAAGGTCAGGTTAAGCCTAGTCCGAAAACATTTTTATTCCTGTTGGCACACATGAGTCTTAAGACTGAAGCAGCTGGCTTCGAGCCCTGCTGAAGCAATTTGGGTCTGTTTGTCTGCAGTTAGTTCTGCATAGGCCCCGTATTTGAGAGCTGTAGGCTCACCTCTCTTTCCTCAGGAATGTTTCCTTATTGGCATTGTCACTGGCCCTGTTTAAAGGCCATACTTAAAGTCTCAGCTTGGCATACCACAGGAGCCAGCTTCCTCATTCCACGTGCATTAGGCTTTCTAGATGAAAGAGGAAATTGGGGGCTGCCGTGACCAAACTCCCCACTTCCCAAGGAAGGGTTGTGGTGTTTTATATTTCTATCAAGGTTGCTTTGGCTTCAACTTTAAAACAGTGCATTTCACAGCAGTGGAAGGGGGAAGGGGGCTGGGGGCAGACAGAAGAGTAACCCGGCAACCACAGCTCTGTTCTCCAGATTTGTTAAGATGTGTTGTCCAGGTTTTGGGAGGGGCCGTGCTCCCTCTGAAGGCACTCGGGAAGGATCTGTTACGGGCCGTCTCCTAGTTTGTGGTGGTTCCTTGGCGCATGGCAGTGTAACACCAGTCTTCACAGGGGGTGTATGCGTCTGTCTCTGTCCACATTTTCCCCTTTTGATAAGGACATCCGGTCCTATTGGATTAGAGCACACCTTAATGAGTTCATTTTAATTTGAATAGCTCTGTAAAGTCCCTATCTCCAAATAAGGTCATAGTCTGAGGAACTGGGGGTTAGGACTCTCCTATGTCTTTCTTAGAGGACACAATTTAACCTGTAACAGTAAGGCTGGTTCAGTACTTTAAAATAGATTACTGTAAACCACCGTACTGACGGTCTAAAGAACAAAAGTGTGATCACATTAATTGATGCAGAAAAGCATTTGACAGAATTGAACATGCATTCATGATAAAAACTCTTGGCAAGAAAGACATAGAACCTGATGAAAGGCATCTGCAAGAAAAGTTATAGCCAACATCATATCTAATGGTAAAAGACTAAATGCTTTTTCCCAAAGATCAGAAACAAAGCAAGGATGTACAATCTTTGTACAAGGATGTACAAGCGTCTGACTGTGGCCTAGGTCATGATCTCAGCAGCTCGTGAGTTTGAGCCAGCCCCGCATCAGGCTCTGTGCTGACAGCTCAGAGCCTGGAGCCTGCTTCAGATTCTGTCTCACCCTCTCTCTGCCTCTCCCCAGCTCACATTCTGTCTCTCTCCTTCTCAAAAATAAATACAAACATATAAAAAAAATGTTAAAAAAGAAAAAAGAAAATCCCCCAAAAACATCTGCAAAAAAAAAAAAAAAAAGTCCTGGAATTAAGAAGTAAATGTAGCAAGGTGATAGGATATAAGATCAATAAACAAAATCTATTGAGTTTCCATATAGTAGGAATGAACCATTAGGAAAGCAAGGGAATTGAATAGAGAAAACAATTTTGAAAATGAAGAATAAAATTGAAAGAATCACAGTACTTAGATTTTAAGGCTTTACCGTAAAGCTGTAATCAACATAGCATAGTATTTGTGAAGGGAAAGACCTTTAGATTAATAGAACAGTATAGAGTCCAGAAGTAGACCCCAAAATACAACCAATGGATACACACACACACACACACACATTTTTTTTTTACAAAGGTGCAAAGGCAATTCAATGAAGGATAGTCTTTTCAACAGATGGTGTTGGGATAATTGGGCACAAGGCTGGAAATGTTTTCTTCACCCCAAATGAAACCCATTAGTTCTTAATTTCAGCCCCTCCTCCTACCCCCCCACCCCCCTCCCCCATTTACTGGTAATCACCCATCTGCTTTCTGTTTCTATGTATTTACCTATTTGGGATGTTTCATATAAATGGAACCATCCAACATGTAACTTTTTGCATCTGCTTTAGTTAGCTTAATATTTTCAAGGTTGATTCACCTTGTAGGATTTATCTACACTTTGTGCTTTTTTATAACCAAATGATATTCCATTGTATGTACATGCCACAATTTGTTTATCCATTCTTCTGTTGATTAACATTTGGGTTGTTTCCGCTTTTTGGCTATTGTGAATAGTGTTGCTATGAGCTCACCTACAAGGATGTGAGTCCCTGTTTGCAATTCTTTTGAGTATAGACCCAGGAGTGGAATTACTGTGATATTTTGTAACTCTGTATTTAACTTTTTAGGAACCATCCAACTGTTTTCTCCCACATTGACTTTATACAGTTGTGATCATATTGTGTATGTTTTTGTTTATTTATGTAACATCTAACATAAAAATCACCCCTTCAAATTAAAGATGCATAGTCAACATTTTTTTTGTGGCTGCATACTGTTTTATATATATTTTATAATTTAATCTTTTAATATTTTAGCCACTTTGATTTTTTTATTATTTTTAAAATAAAATTTTTTTTAACATTTATTTATTTTTGAGAGACAGAATGGGGGAGGGGTAGAGAGAGAACGAGACGCAGAATCCAAAGCAGGCTCCAGGCTCTGAGCTGTCAGCACAGAGCCCGATGTGGGGGTCGAACTCAAGAAGTGTGAGATCATGACCTGAGCTGAAGTCAGACGCTTAACCGACTGAGCCACATGCCCCAATTTTTTCTTATTTTTTGCTTCGTGTTGCTTTATTAGATAACACTGTGACAAACCTTTGTGATAACATTGTTAATTCCATTTAAATTGTTTCTGTAGGGCAAATTCCACAAAGTAGAATCATTAGTTTATAGCACATTTTCTAAATTCTTGTGACCTGTTACCAAATTACTTTCTTAAAAATGTTCTACCAAATTTCACCTTGACCGGCAGTGTGGGAAGCCTATTTTATCTTACCCTCCCAGACCTGGATAATATTATTTTTAAAAATCCTTGCTAATTTTGTAGAAAAAAAAAAAGAAAGAAAATTTTAATTTAATTTCTAGCACTGGTTATAATGAACTTGAACTTTTTTCATATGTGTACACTTCATGGTTTGTGAGTTGTCTATTCATATCTTTGCCTATTTTTATTTTGGGATTTGTGTTCAAAATGCTCTTTGTCATACATAACGGATCTAACCATGGCTTTAACAAATTTGGGACAAATTTTTCTGACATAACAGGATATCTAGAAGTAGGCAACCACTGGCTGGGTTAGTGGTGTAGGATGTCAGGATGGTGTCTTGTGACACAAGATGGCTGCAACTGCTCTGAACATCACATTTCTGTCCCAGGCATGAAGAAGGGAAGATGGTGGAGCCAATTATACCTGCCATTTATCATGGAAGTAAAAGCTTTCCCGTATGCCGTCCCAGTAGATTCCTCCTGATGTCTCATTGACCAGAACCATATCATAAGGCCACCCTTGCTACAAGGGAATTGAGAAATCAGGAAGTGGGATTCAGATGTTTGGCTTAGACCAATCATGACCCCTCCCCTGAAACTGAATACTTTGCTGCCCACAACAAAACCAGAAAGGAGACTAACTGGGGAGATTAGATTCCGTCTGACATAGTGTCTCATTGTGTGTATGTTTTTTTTTTATTGATTTATATATTTCTGTATACTTAAGGAAATTGACTTTTGTCCTGTTTATTACAAATACATTTCCCAGTTTTCAGTTTTCACTTCTATTTATCTGACTCATAAGGAATTTTTTTCCATCTTTATAGAACAAAATGTACCAGGTTTTAAAAAAATGTTCTTTTTAAGATTAGAAAGTTCTACCATCTAGAGTTTAGGTCAACATTCATTCACCTCTACCTTTTAAAAATCTTTTAAAAAAAAATTTTTTTTTTCCAACGTTTATTTATTTTTGGGACAGAGAGAGACAGAGCATGAACGGGCGAGGGGCAGAGAGAGGGAGGGAGACACAGAATGGGAAACAGGCTCCAGGCTCTGAGCCATCAGCCCAGAGCCCGACGCGGGGCTCAAACTCACGGACCGCGAGATCGTGACCTGGCTGAAGTCGGACGCTTAACCGACTGCGCCACCCAGGCGCCCCAAAAATCTTTTTAAAAAACTAACTTTTTCGACATGCCTGGGTGGCTCAGTCAGTTAACATCCGACTTCGCCTCAGGTCATGATCTCACGGGTTCATGACTTTGAGCCCCGTGATGGGCTCTGTGCTGACAGTTTGGAGCCTGCAGCCCACTTCAGATTCTGTGTCTCCCTTTCTCTCTGCCCTCCCCCTCTCAAAAATAAATAAACATTAAAAAAATTTTTAAAGCTCACGTTTTAATGATCTGATATATATTTTATCTTTAGAGTAGGATAATTCTGCAAATTGATTTTTTTTTCCCCAAATGGCTAGCAAATTTATTTCCATCTACTTCTAAGGCCTGTGCGTGTTCCTTTTAGAGAAAGAACTGGGGAAAACATAATAACAGCAACAAAGTGTTGATAAGGCAAATCCTATGCCATCAGCTATTGTGAAACTAAGAAGGAAATTGTAGGGAAGAGGCTCTTGTACAGAGAAGTGTGATTTGTACATCTATTAGTACACATAGATAATGGCTCATGTTTCAGTTTTCTTCCTCTTCCCATTTTTTATGCCAGGTAGCAAACCCAACTGAGGGTAGACCATTCATCCTGAGATCTGCCTCCAGTGACCTGGTTGTCTTTTTGGTTCTTTTGACAGTCAAACCAGTACCCTGGTAAGATGATGTAAGTTTTTAATGTATAACAGAATCGATCTGCTTTAGAAATTAATCACAAGGAGGCGTACCTGGGCGGCTCATTTGGTTAAGCATCCAACTCTTGACATCGGCTCAGGTCATCATCTTATAGCGTGGTTTGTGAGATTGAGTCCCACGTCGGGGGGGCTTTGCACTGACAGCCGGGAACCTGCTTGGGATCCTTAGTCTCCCTCTCTCTCTGCCCCTCCCCTGCTCTTGGGCTCACGCACACTCTCTCTCTCTCTCTCAAAACAAATAAACGTTAAAAAAATTAATCACAAGGGTAAGTGATTAACACGATTACTAGACAAACAAGCAAACAAAATTAAAACCTCACATGTTGTGAATTTAATGTTTACCTCTCACAAGGGAGCTGGCACACAGCTCTTGAGGATATCATCGTCGGCACATCAATCACGGTCCCACCAGGAAAACAGAAAGTAGTCCTCATGTAAAATAGAATGTAGTGCAGTGAATTGGTTACAGGGTGGTAAAAAGAGATACCAATCCGGGAACATTGAGGCAGAACTGAGACTGGCAGCTGCAGGAATCCTGGAGGCAGCAGTGTGCTGGTAACTAGCTCCCCCTGGAGAAAAAAAAAAAAAAAAAGCCTTGATTTGTAGCATTGGCCAATTTCCAGCTAGCATTAGTTTAACAACCAGCTTGCAAAATTCCTGAGTATTTAACAATCTGCCCTTGTGAGCCAGTACAAGCCAGCTCTGGCACACCCCTGGTTGGGGAGGAAAAGGGAGCAGGTGGTGTTATCCAAGCCTAGGCTATGATCCCCGCCCCCGCCCCGAGAGAAACTGCAGCCAACCGTGCAGGCCTGTCTGGGGATTTGGAGGCATGGGGAAGGCAATCACTGCCAGAAGGTTTGCATGAAGCGGAGGAGAAAACCCTGACTTCTTCCTTCTTCTCGCCCTCCAGTCTCCTGCCAGTGTCTGGCTGGAAGCAGCTGACTGGTGGTGACAGCCTAGAGATTCAGCTTGCAGAGCTCATCGGCCAGCAGCACTGAGCAGAGCAAGGGAAGGACAGTTCCTTGTCTCTTCTCTCCTGTTCCTGTTGTCCTCTTCCTTCGTCCTGTAGAGTCTGCAGTTTCTCACTGCCCAGGCTTAAATTGCTAAAGCTTTGCTTCCTGCCAGATAATTCTTAATGCATTTTCCTTCCTGTTATCCTGTACAACTGTCCATGGTCATTCTGTGTTGTTTCACCATTCCCCTCACTTCGGCACATTTTGGGAGTTGCCGCCTTCTGCTCTGGCTTCTCCGGGCTGCTGCTTCTCCGTGCCTCTACTTCCCGTGTCCTGCCCAGTTTCCATCTTGCTCCTGTGAGTCAGGGTCTTTGGGTAGAAAGGAGTCTCACTAAGGGCACCTAATGTAGAGAGGGCTTTGTTGAAAGGTTACACGTGGACTGAAACTGGAGTTTGAAGGACGTGGGGAACCAACACGGCTCCAGGGACCAGCCACACTCTCTGCTTGCACGTCACTGCCCACACTGCCCTCCTAGGATGCCCTTGATTGTTTGGCTGTTGCTTTTCACATTCTCTGGTCCGGTTCCTCATGGACATGACCATCATGCCAGGTCACATGACACCTCTCTGGCCAGCCCGTAGATGGTCTGCCTTAGGGTCAGTCTGCAGCACCCTCTGGGGGCAAGTGTAGTAACTGCAGTTCCTGAGCAGGGGCCATAGACCATCTAGTTCAGCTAAAAGTGATACAGTGTTGGTGTGGCAGGTGCTAAGAAGGGGCTTGCACTTGCTTTCTGTGTGCCCACCTGTGCACTAAGATACTTGTTGTCTTCTTGGTCTCTATGAGGACAGGTCCGGGCCCACGGGCTCTGCTAAGACATGGGTTCTTAAACCTGGCTGAAATGACAAGCACCTGAGAAGCTCTCAAAATTAACCAATGCCAGGCCCCCACCCTGACATTCTGGCTTAATTGGTCTGTGATCAGGCTGGGCATGGGTATCTTTTGAAAGCTCCCTAGATGACTCCCTTGTGCAGGAAGCAATCCCAGCCTGGCTGCCTGGGCATCGGGCACTGACTCCTCCTGGCACATGTTTCCTACACTCCTTTGCACAACTTCAGGGAGTGTTGATTTTCCGGAAACCCTGTGGTTTGGGAGGGGAGAGCCAGGAGTCCTAGCAAAGGACAATGGAGAGGGCTGTGCCTGTGTCAGATGTAAGGAACCTTGTTTCTAGTGCTTTCCCACTTTAAAATTGCTTGGTAGGGGGGGCGCCTGGGTGGCTCGGTCCGTTGAGCGTCCAACTTCAGCTCAGGCCATAATCTCATGGTTCGTGGGTTCGAGCCCTGCGTCGGGCTCTGTGCTGACAGCTCAGAGCCTGGAGCCAGCTTCGGAATCTGTGTCTCCCTCTCTTTCTGCCCCTCCCCTGCTCATGCTGTGTCTCTCTGTCTCTCAAAAATTAATAAACATTAAAAAAAATTTTTTTTAATCAAAAAATAAAATAAAATAAAACTGCTTGGTAGGATCAAAAGGGAACCTTCTGTCCCTGGAGCTGTTTAGTCTGGCAACGGGAAGAAGTGCTTTTTGCTTTTTGTTGCTTTGTTTTGTTTCACTGCCCACTAAGTGTGGGTTATGCACAAACACAAATGCTGTAATATCCACAAGCAGCTTAGATCCTGTTCTTGGGAACTTGCTGTTTTGCTGTAGCCACAGGTCCTGCACACTGACTGTTGAGTGGTCATGTTCAAGGTCAGGAAGTAGGAGGGAACAGATAAAGAAGCCAACGGGGAAGCCCAAGGAGTTTCTGAAAGGGAAAAGCAGCCTGGGGTCAGTACAGATTGGCCGGGGGCAAGAGGAAGGAATTATGTACCTCTCTGTGCTGATGCTGTGATTATTCAGGAATACTTGACTGGTGACATCTTAACTATATGCACTAGTATAAAGCCTACTGGGTGCACTTGAGCCCCCTAAATAAAGTAGAAAGAATGAATACGATTATCTTTGTTTTCCCCAGAAATTATTAGGCTGATTTCTCTCTTTTTTTCTCAAAGAGTCTCAGGACATAGTTAGGTCCATTGGTGGATGTGGGACTTGAACACGGGACTCTGACGGTGCCCAAGGCACTTGTGCCACATGTTCTGTGGCCCTGTGGGTGAAGTGATCCGGGCAAGGGATGGTGGAGGCGGGTGGACAAGTGTAGGTTCGAAGGGAAATTAATACCTCAGTTTTAAGGGCATTAAATAGCAGTTGAGAGGACATGTGATCAGAGTTCATCGCAGTGGCAGTGTGGGGTCAGGTCGAGGGCCCCTGTGATCTCCATCAGTCCCACCCCAGCAGCCACACCAGTGAGCTCACCATCCACGTGAGCCCCGAGGCTGCCCATGAATCGAGGCTCCCCCCTCCCCCCCACCGTTGTTAAGTGGGCATCCTTAATGGTTGTCAAATGTAGCTGACATGCAGGCAGGAGTGACAGCAGGGCCCTGGAGCTCCGCAGACAAAATCGTCACAGGCTCCCCGATGGCCAAGGACCATCTGTGGGTCTACATGAAATCCCCTAAAAACAGCCAGCATGTTCATTTAAATCGTGGCAGAGCTCAGCTGGGGACCCAGGTTTTTCCCTTTTTATTTTTAGGCTTTGAAACTGCAGAACATTTTTTTAAATGTTGATTTATTTTGAGAGAGAAAGAGTGAGCGGGAGAGGGGCAGAGAGAGAGTCCCAAGCAGGCTCTGTGCTGTGAGCGTGGGGCCCCACGCAGGGCGCAGTCCCATGAAACTGTGAGATCGTGACCTGAGCAGACACCAAGCATCGGACGTTGAACTGACCCAGCCCCCCCAGGCACCCCTAAACTGCAGAACTTTTAACAGCCTATTTTTTAAAAAATTGCTGTTGTGTGTTTTATGTGTGGTTTTCCTCTTTGCTTCCAGATCACAGCAAGCTATATAAAAACAGCTTTTCGAGGGGGTGCCTGGGTGACTTGGTCAGTTGAGCGTCTGACTTCGGCTCAGGTCATGATCTCACAGTTCGAGAGTTCAAGCCCCACGTCGGGCTCCATGCTGACAGCTCAGAGCCTGCTTGGGGTCCCCTGTCCCCTTCTCTCTGTGCTCCTCCCCTGCTCATGCTCGCTCACTGTCAAAAAATAAACTTTTTTTTAAAAAATGGGTTTCTGAACTGTGCATAATTGAGGGTAGTCTAAGCTGCCAGCCGAATTCCTGTGCGTTTGTGCATGTCGCGGCTCCCCGTCAGGATGCACAGAAGCCACGTGTGTGCTCTGCTTTCTGAAAGCCGCCCCTCAGTCGTGGGTACTGGTGCTTCACCCCTCAGAGCAGGCAAAGCACCACAGCTCCGCTGGGCTCGTTCCTCGTTGGGGAGCGTGTCAGGGAGGGCCTGGCCACGCTCCTGCTCTCTCTGCTCCTCTTCCTGGGGCTCCCCCTCCCTCCTTAAGGACATCACTCTCTCCCCTATTCTCAGCACCCACCCACCCACCATCCCGTCCAAACACATTCTTATTTGTAGGTGAGACTAACCCCGGCTCCACGCAAGGCAGCTGGAAGGGCCAATAAATTAGGTCATGTCTGTCCACAGCAGTTTAATTGCTTGGCCACTGCCGTCCAGGCAAAAGTCTTTAAAAGGTTTATGAGTAACATATTCCCTGCAGGGTAGCTGTCTCCACCTTCAAAGCACACCGTACCCCACCCTCGCCTCGCTCTGCCTGGCGTTCTGTACCCGGCTTCCGCGGAGCTCTGAGTCCAGCCTCTCGCCCAGCTGCTTGTCATTTGCCCCGTGTGTCAACGTTCCACACCCTGCTCTGGGCCTTCCAGGTGCTTCAGGAGCGCTCACGGCCCCCAAAAGATACATACGTTCTTATTGTAACTTTTTTTATTAGAAACAATTCCCATGGGTCTAAGGACCCACTAACAAGTGTTGTAAATGGCACAATTTCCCAGCTGTGCTTCCGAACAATGATAGTCTCATCGTGAAAGTTGATAAAAAGGCTTTTCTGTGCTCAGCTCATCTGACCTTCCTCTGTGAGGTGCTCCAGGCCACTCACGGGTGGCAAAAATGGAAGCTTCTTCACCTTTAGGGGCCTGGGTCTCTTGGGGAGGTAGGGGCCCCACCTCCTTTGGCTTGGACCTGCCCACCCTCCCGGGATGCAGCAGTCATCAGGACATTTTAATTGCAGGTCAGTCAGTTGTCAGCATCAGGTGTTGGCAGTTGCACTGCAATTTCACGTCTCTCTCTTGGCATTTCCAGGCGTGACGAGCTCCTGTTGGCAGCGTTAAGGCCTTTGTCTATGGAGCCTGTTGCTGCCCCAGGACCCTCCTCGTGGTGCCTAGCAGCACTGGGGGTCAGAGGCTGGGTACCCCTGTGTTCCTCTTAGGGTGAGAGCCCCATAAGATAGATTTTTTTCCCCATATCGTGGATTCAGCACCACTTCTGTGGAGCAGCTCTCATTATTTAGCAGATGTCCTTGAGATTCTGCTGTGACCCTAGTACCAGAGATACAAAACCAGGGAGGGAGAACGTTTTAAAACAGCGTCTCTAAGGGCGCCTGGGTGGCTCAGTCGGTTAAGCGTCCAACTCTGGATTTTGGTTCAGGTTGTGATCTCCCGGTTTATGGGTTCAAGCCCTGCATGGGGCTCTGTGCTGACAGCACACATCCTGCTTGGGATTCTCTCTCTCTCTGCCCCTCTCCCCCTCTCAAAAATAAACAAACATTTAAAAAAAAAAAAAACAGCTCATCTCCTGTAACGAGGCAGACAATAAGCTAGCGGTGCACAGGGACACAGAGGTCATTTAACCCCACGTGAGGTCTCAGGGAAGACATGGAGGAGGAGACGATGCCCGACTTGAGTCTGGAAGGGGGTGTGGGGTGAACAGAAGGGGGAAGCAGATTCTGAATGGGGCAAACGGCGGTAGGGAAGACACGGGGTGTGGAGGACTGCGGGGACCTACGTGCATCGCCAGGAGTGAGAATACTAGAATACAAAGTGCAAGCCAGTCCCCGGCCAGAGGGCTCGCTACAAACTGAAGGCCCGTGGAGCCACTGGGATGCCTGTCGCAGTAGAGTGACCGTCAGTGGTAGATGGCTCTGGGTGTGGCTGACACCAGGATGACACGAGGTATGTGTAGGGGACTCGACTGGTGATGCAGAGAAGGGGAAAGGCTCGAGAGAGATTTGGAAAATTAAATGAGCAGGCCTTGGGGCTGATCGGCTGGAGAAGGGAGAAAGGACCGTTCGTGTGAACTCAGGTTTCTCACTTTGAGGAGCTTTTGACATTTGGCCCGCTGTTTACACTGAAACTGGGAGATTCCAGTAAATTCTACGCTCTGTGAGTCCAGAGAGTGCGAAAGGACCTCAATTCCCTCGCCACCTTTTAAACATCGAGCTACTTCATCTCGGGATGTACTTTACCTCTTGGCAGTGAAGGTCACGTTTTAGGCCTGGATCGCCGTCCAGGGAGGGGTGGGCGGAATTCAAAGCAGAGTCCTGGCAAGGGAGCCTGGAACTCGCTCCCCGGGTCCAGATGGCCTGGTCAAGGACTCTCCGGCAGAGGCTGCCAGCAGCCGCCTGACGGCCGAGGAGGGACTGACCCACAGGAACCACCACGCGGCGGGCCGAGGTGAACAGCCTGCCAGACAGCAGGCGCCCAGGCAGCCACAGGAACCTGCAGGTGCTTTCATTCCCCCCCCCCCCCCCGTCACCTTGGGCCTCCTGTCGGGAGCTGTTGCTCGCTCCCGTGCTCAGCAAAACTAATTGAGGCTGACTGATCCTTAAGGCCCTCTTCCCCTCCAAAAAGAAAAAGCCAAAAAACAAACACAAAACACAAGACATCTCAAGCGCTGTTTGCCTTCGCGAAGAAGCGGCAGGCTGACCTGGTAACAGTGCCCTTCTCTGTACGGGTCAGCATGAGGCGGGGAGTCTCCTCTCTCCGGTGCGCCCCCGTCCTCCAGGCTCGGGCACCGGCGATCTCGGTTTCGAAGCTTGTCCTGAGTCACTAAAGAGAGAGAGAAAGTCATTCTACCCCGTGCCACCGAACACCGGCCAGGTAAGCTGCTATGTGCCAGGACGAAGCCCCTGGCAGCTAGTCTGGCCCAGATAGTCCAGGATCCGCGTGAATATACCGGACGTATGTCTCTAGGTTCAAAGCAGCCAGGCTGAACGCGGTGCCATCAGCAGGCATGACGAGCAAGGGAAAAGATGCCCCTTGCCAAGTTTACCGTGACGGGAGTTTACTTAAATAAATGGCAGCTTCTTTGAGGATCCAGATTAGTGATATTTTCATTTCATTCAAATAAGACCTACTTGGCAAGTATTTTGAGGAGCTGCTGCGGTAAACGCAGAGTGTAGAACCCAAGAAATGTATAATCTCTTTGGGCGGACAGGGCATGAAAATTGAAACCGTATACTGCACATGACCAAGTAACTAATGGGTGGCAGGGGTTTTGGAGAGAGACAGAGACGGACGGGTTGGCGGTGAGAGGCGGATGAGCGGGCTGCAGATGAGGGGAGAAAGACTCCCAATTCCAGCTTCTTAACGCTCCCTTTGTGCCAAATCTGCATTACGCACTTAGAGAACTTTAATCGGCAGTTAGACGCGCAAATCTTCAATTCAGAAAGGCCATTCCGGTGTCCGTGTTGGGAACTAAAATCCCAAAGAATAGGGCTGGTGTTTGTGTATTGTGGGTAACAGCAGACTGACTTTGGTGTTTCCTCACCCCTCCCTTCATCCCCACACCCCCAGGGATCTGTTCACCTTCAGTAACTTCTGCTACGTGTTCGCTAACTTTTTTTTTTTAAGCAGAAATTGCTAAAAATAATATTTTAAAGTTGCACATGGAGAATGAGATTTAGGCTAACTGTTTGCATTTTATCACTGAACTTATTAATCTGTAAATGATAACTGGAGAGGCACAGAATCCCTTCTGATAAAGGAGTTAACTGCGTGTCGAAAGGTGATGTGTCATTCTCCTTATCGCTAGCATTTAGGTGAATCTGCTGAATCGAGGAGCAGTCACCCAGTGTATTGGTGTTTGTGTGAGTGACAGACATGAGGTCAGAAAAAGAAAAATATTTTTAAGTTTATTCATTTATTTTGAGAGAGAGGGAAAGGGAAGGAGAGAGAATTCCAAGCTGGCTCCACACTCAGCACATGGGAACAGGATGGGCTCAATCTCACGACCGTGAGACCACGAGACCATGACCTGAGCCGAAATCAAGAATCAGACGCTTAACCCGCTGGGCCACCCAGGCGCCCCCGCAAAACGAAATCTTTAACTTCCCCTCCAAGATCTGTTCTTTATTAGAGAGTGTAGGAAGCATCCAGAAGACCTGTATGATCTTAGTACTGAACCTTCTCCCGTATGTGTCTAACAAGGAATTGAGAGGATTTCAGAGTCTCTGGGACCCTTATTTATAGCCCATTGACACAGGGTAGTAACAAAAATGTTAGTAGATAATGACTGACTTCCATGGGGAAGCTTGGACGATTTCTCCTGATGCAAGCCCAGCAAATAAAAACTTACTAGGAACACAGAAATAAGACAAAAACAAACAAAAGCAACTTCCTTTGCTCAAATTTCTCTCTACCAGTGACGATCTTCAACTATACCCCCTTCCTACACACACACAATCTATTTTCCAAATCCTTCAATCATTCGCTGAAGAACAAGCATCACTAGTGAGGAACAGTGGCAAATTCAGACTCTGCCCTAGTAGGGCTTACACTCCAGGAAGTATATTCCCACCTGTCCTTTACGACCCCTCTCCGCCAATGCTTTCCCAGCACTAATCATATCCTTCTTGATTATTGCAAGGCAAGAGTCTTGGTTTCCTATTACATGATTGTGATATAATAAGAAATATATATATTTGATCTTTGTCTCTGGTTCCTGGAATCGAGCTTCTAAAACCCTTGTAATTTCATGAGTGGCAGGGATGAGAGGAGTCTTTTGTTATTCATAATAAGATCCTTTCACCCTAACCTGGGTCTGTAACTCCTGGAAGTTGGGGTCAGAGGAACCAGGATTGGAACTTTTAGCCCCAACCCGTGACCTCCAGGGAGAGGTGGACGGGATAGGGGCTGGAGACTGACTTAATCGATAATGGCTGATGGTTTGATCACCCGTGCCTACATAATGAAGCCTCTATAAAACCCTAAACAACAAAGTTCGGAGAGCTTGTGGGTTGGCCAATGAGAATGCATGCACATGCCAGGAGGTGGCACACCCCTAAACTTCATGGGGACATGGGGACAGAACTCCCCTGCTCAGGACACGTCTGGACCCTGTCCTATGTATTTCTTAATCTGGCTGTTCATTTGTATCCTTTACAAATATACTTTGTAATAAGTTGGCAATAATAAGTAAACTTTACCCGAGTTCTGTGAGCTTTTCCAGCAAATTCTCAAATCCAAAAAGAGCAGCCTCGGGTGCTCAGTCAGAAGTACTAGGAGCCTGGGTTTGAGGTGAGTGTCTGAAGTGGGGTCAGATCTTGTGGGATTGAGCCCTGAACCTATGGGGTCTGCACAAACTCTGGGCACTTAGTGTCAGAAGCGTTGTGAGTAGAGAAACTATTTTTCTTTTAAGAATCTATCATGTCCCGTGTTGTAACACAGCTATTTTGTACATGTCCTTTCCTGCTGTTACAGCTGCCATCTCCTAGTGTGTTCACGGTGTCCTTGCAAACTCACATGCTCATTATAGTTGGATTAGATTCATTTTTTTTTTAATTTTGTTAACGTTTTATTTATTTTTGAGACAGGGAGAGACAGAGCATGAACAGGGGAGGGTCAGAGAGAGGGAGACACAGAATCTGAAACAGGCTCCAGGCTCTGAGCCGTCAGCACAGAGCCCCACGCGGGGCTTGAACTCACGGACCGCGAGATCATGACCTGAGCCGAAGTCGGACGCTTAACCGACTGAGCCACCCAGGCTCCCCAGATTCATTTTATTTTCAATCCTTTAGCTCAGTGCCAGCACTGAATTGAATGATGGGACCAAGAACACGTCAAGAAGGGCATTGCGAGCAGAGGAGGGTAACTTGGGAAAAAGCCCGGAGAATATGGCCATAGAGTTTGGAATGGTTGCCCCTGGGGTTTGAATGGGAGGACAGTGGAAAACAAGTCCACGTGGGTAAGTCGGGTGTCTGGGCACGAAGCACTGAGTTTACGGGAGAGGAAAATGAGACGCATAAATGTTACTTGATCAGCCCAAGTAACAAAGGGCTCAGAACCCACCATCTGAGTGTCCCCGCTCTCCAGGCCCGGCACCCTCACACGTGCTCAGACAGTGATTCTGTGCAGCCAAGCCAGTCTGGGGCAGTTGGATGGGAAAAGGTGAAGATAATGCTAGAGTGTGGCTCTGACCATCCTATCTGTGTCCTGGGGCCACAGAACACCTCTCTTTGTATTTACCAAGCAGCCTGAACAGAAGCAAGAGGAATAATGGCAGGTAAACAACCAAGAAAACTCTTTGAAGACAACATTCAGCCCTGCTCTGTGGTCTGTTGTAGGAGCCAGTCTGAGCTCCTGCTTGATCACATAGGGCCCGTCTGCGAGCTACTCTCTGAAGCAAATACCAGCAGTTACCAATTCTGACATCCGTTTGTCCTTGGCCTTGAGCTTCAGAGAGCTGATATTTTCCATGACACCTGGGTTAAAATAATAAGCAAAGGTGTTGAGCAGATAAGTCACAACACACACACACGCATATGCAATTAACAGACGAAATAATAGGGGCGCCTGGGAGGCTCAGTCGGTTAAGCGTCCGACTTCGGCTCAGGTCATGATCTCGTGGTTCGTGAGTTCAAGCCCCGCGTCAGGCTCTGTGCTGATGGCTCAGAGCCTGGAACCTGTTTCAGATTCTGTGTCTCCCTCTCTCTCTGACCCTCCCCCGTTCATGCTCTGTCTCTATCTGCCTCAGAAAATAAATAAACGTTAAAAAAAAATTTTTTTAAACATACAAAATAATAACTTCTCCAGTAATCAGACCTTTTTTAACGAATCCCTCCCTCTTTTTTTTGCTTGTCAGGTATCAGTTTAGCAAAGATTATTAAGAACAATAATAATTCATGTTGGCAAAGACATGGGGAAATTTTCCTTCACAGAGAATCTGCTGGTTGGAGAAAATTTTGATATCACCTTTCTCCTGAGCAATTTTGTGATAAGTCACTGAATGATAAGTCATTTCATAAGTCACTGAAACATGTCTGTCCTTTGTCTCATCAATCCCACTTCAAGCGAATTTATCCTAAGGAATTAATCGTAGAGGTACACAACGCTAAGTTTAAACTGTGTGCATTTCAACATTTTGCTTGTGAAAAATTAAAAACAACTCCTATATCCAACAGTAAGGGAGTAGGTACATATATTAGGGAACCGAGATAGGATGATAAGAAAATATCGATGTAGCACAGCATTCTTAATATAATGCTAAGTGAGAATTGTTAGCTGCAAGACAGTATTTGTTGCATAAAGGCATTGTTACAAAACGCATATGCGTGTGTCACGTTGACCAAGCTGGACTCCTGGGACATCAGAGAGCGTCTTTGGTTTTGCCTGTAATTGCCACTGGGCAAAACATGACCAGTCCCATGACTTTTCTGCTCACCGTTAGGTAATAAAAGTCCTTGGTCACTTGAAGCCACAAAACAGTCTCCGGTCAATGTGGTGATTAGACCGGCTGGTACCTGACTAATGCCGATCTCATTCCCAGCAGCAGCCATTCCCCCTGGCACACTCACTGTGCGCATCAGGGAGAAGCCCAGAACGGCGACAGGGATATGATCCTCCCTTTCCCCCAAAGCCTCCACCTCCCCCTGCCCTGAAGGGAGGAGGTAGGGGGTGGGTGGGTGGGCAGAGAGGTACAGGCTTGGGTAGGGGTGTGGGGGGTGACTGAGATGGCTGTAGGATGGTGCCCATGCTCTCTGGGCGGACAGATGTTTACATTTGCCTCTTGCGAGCTCACGTGGGGGCTTTTAGGCTCCGTTCTCCTGCAGCTTTTTTTTTTTTTTTTTCAACGTTTATTTATTTTTGGGACAGAGAGAGACAGAGCATGAACAGGGGAGGGGCAGAGAGAGGGAGACACAGAATTGGAAACAGGCTCCAGGCTCTGAGCCATCAGCCCAGAGCCCGACGCGGGGCTCGAACTCACGGACCGCGAGATCGTGACCTGGCTGAAGCCGGACGCTTAACCGACTGCGCCACCCAGGCGCCCCTCTCCTGCAGCTTTTGATGAAAGTGTCTGGTGTCCCCTGCTCTCTGCCCAACCTCGCCGTGTCCCTAGGAGCCCAGTGGTTCGCCCACAGCCTCTTTCCACCAAGGTCTTTTTACCTCTTGAGCTAGCTCTGGTGGAAATGAACTAAGAGAACCCCACACCTCCCCGGCCTCTTCGGGGGTTCATGTCTCGTCCGTGGGAAACACACACAGCGTTTCTGCCCCAGAAACCCTGGAAGTGAGGACTGCTTGCCAGCTGGGCAACCTCCCTTCAGTCTCCCTTTACTCTCAGCCGGCTGGCACCAGCTTCGGGAACTTCGTCTTCTTGCCCTGGAGTCAGACACCAGGTAGCCTTTCCCCTAAACTGTCGGCAACACAGGTGAAAGCCCAGCGGTGCTGTTAAAGCCCCCCTCTCTAAAGAAAATCTGCTCGCGGCTCCTCAGTCTCCACTCTTCTGACCCAGTGGGGGTAGGGGACTTGTAATCTTAACAAGAAGGCTTTGGACTTGTTTTTGGTAAGGACGCTTAACATGAGCTCTACCCTCTTCAGGGTTATCAGCGCGTAATACAGTGTTTTTATCTTTTGGCCCCAGTGTTACTCAGCAGATCTCTAGAACTTACTCGTTTATGCAGAACTGAAATTTTATACTTGATAAGCGGTTCCCCATCGCCCTCCCCCTCACTACCACTGTGCTATCCTTTGCTTCTATTAGTTTAACTATATTAGAAACCTCATATAAGTGGCATCACGCAGTGTTGGTCCTTATGTGTCTGGCTAATTTCACTCAGCATAACGTCCTCAAGGCTCATCCATGTTGTCACATTTGCAGAATTTCCTTCTTTTTAAAGGCTGAGAACGTTCCGTTCTATGTTTCTATCACATTTATTTTTTTGTTTCTATCCCATTTAAAAAGTCCACTTGTTGACGGAATTTAATTCTTTCTACAGCTTTCCACCATTGTGGATAATATTGCTATGAACATGGGAGGTGCAGATATCTCTGGAGCTAGTGTTTTCATTTCCTTCAGATGTATTACCAGAAGTGGAATTGCTGGACCATATTCTATTTTTTCATTTTTTGAGGAACCTCCATACAGTTTTCCAAGGTGGCTGCACCAGTTTGCATTCCCATCAGCAGTGTACTAAAGGGTTCCAATGCCTTCCTCCCTGCCAACATTTTCTTTGTTTTGTTTTGTTTTTAAAATAACCATTCTGACAAGTTGTGAGGTGGTATCTCACTGTGGTTTTGATTTGTATTTCCCTGATGATGAGTGGTGTTGGCCATCTTTTCGAAAAATGTGTCTGTCGGCCATCTGGATGTCTTCTTTGGAGAAGTGTCTATTCAAGTTCCTAGCCCATTTTTATTTTATTTTAGTTTAGTTTAGTTTAGTTTAGTTTAGTTTGTTTATTTTGGCGGGGGAGAGAGGCAGAGAGAGAGGGAGACAGAGAATTCCAAGCAGGCTCTGTGTTGTCAGTGCACAGCCTGACATGGGGCTCGATCCTATGACCGTGAGATCATGACCTGAGCCGAAATCAAGAGTTGGACGCTTAACCAGCAGAGCCACCCAGGTGCCCCCTAGCCCATTTTTAAGTCAGGTTATTAGTTTTTTTGCTATTAAATTGTAAGAGTTACTTAGATATTTTGGAAATTAACCCTTTATCAGAGATGTTATTTGGCACATGTCTTCTCCCATCCCATAGGTTACCTTTTCACTCTGGTGATTCTTTCTTTTGCCGAGCTGAAGCTAATTTTTAGTTTGATATAGTTCCACTCATCTATTTTTGCCTGCCTTTGGTGTCATATCCATGAAATCACGACACACTTTCTAATTCCAAAATACACTACAAAGCTACAGTAATTAAAACAGTATGGTACTGGCATAAAGATAGATCTTTAGATAGGTCAATGGGACACAGTCAAGAGCCCAGAAATAAATTCATTCAAGTATGTCAACTGATCTTTGTGCCAAGAATACACCGTGGAGAAAGTACAGTCTCTTCAACAAATGGTTCAGGGGAAACTGGGTACCCCCACACAGAAGAATGAAACTGGACCCTTGTCTTACACCACACACAAAAACCAACCCCAAATGGGTTAAAGACTTACACATAAGACTGAAACCTGTAAAACCACAATAAAACATAGGGCAAAGGCTTTGGCTGTTTGGTTTTTGTTTTCATTTTTTGGTTTAATAAATCCTACCAAGCAAGTTCTCCTGACTGGTCTTCTCACAATTCACCTGGATGTGTGGAATCTCTTGCTTTCACGCCCCAGCTAAAACCGAGACAGGCTGGCTCCCACTGTAACATCCTAGTATGCCTGCTTTAAAATGCTGGGTGAGGGGCGCCTGGGTGGCTCAGTCGGTTAAGCGGCCGACTTCGGCTCAGGTCATGATCTCGCGGTCCGTGAGTTTGAGCCCCGCGTCGGGCTCTGTGCTGACAGCTCAGAGCCTGGAGCCTGTTTCAGATTCTGTGTCTCCCTCTCTCTGACCCTCCCCTGTTCATGCTCTGTCTCTCCTTGTCTCAAAAATAAATAAAACGTTAAAAAAAAATTTAAAAAAATAAATAAAATGCTGGGTGAACATTTGCACACACAGCAGTGTCTCTGGTTGTGGGGATGATGAGTGACTTTTTTTTTTTCCTTTAAGCTTTTGCAAGTCTCCTGTATTGAGTGTAATTTTACTTTTGTCATTAGAAAAAAAAAAAAAAAGGGGGGCGCGTGGGTGGCTCAGTCGGTTGAGCGTCCAACTTCGGCTCAGGTCATGATCTCACAGTTCGTGGGTTCCAGCCCCACATCAGGCTCTGTGCTGACTGCTTGCTCAGAGCCTGGAGCCTGCTTCAGATTCTATGTCTCCTTCTCTCTCTGCCCCTTTCCTGCTCATGCTTTGTCTCACTCTGTTTCTTAAAAATAAATAAATGTAAAAAAAAAAAAAAAAAAAGAGAGAAAGTAAAAACTGTAGAATGGCAAATCAAAGTCTGTTTTGTGGACACTTAGGATCTCCTGTCCCAACACTGAAGAATTCCCTTTGAGCAGATTCCCATTGGTTGATTATGGCGGCTGCTTTCGTTATGCCCTTGAAGGTGATAAGGTCAGGCGCTGGTTTACCTAGCGCTGGGCACTTCACTGGAAGTCTGGGGCGGGGCCAGTAAGGAGACGCAAGGAACAGCGTCACCTTGCACAGCCAGTCTTTAGAAACTGGAACACTGATCGGCACCGAACAGTGGGGTGGTAATCAATCGGTCGGTGGCTCCCTGACGCTGCTCTCCTTGTCCTTGTTTACTCCCAATGTCATCTCTTGTTGCCACTTTCCTCTCGGCCCCATGGCTTCAGTCTGTTCAAGACTCGCAGACGCTACGTCACTTCAGTTTGTCTCACTTGCCATCACGGTTGCAAGACACGTCAAGAGGAAGAACATGACTCAGTTGTTAATGACTGACCGAAATAGAGCACATCGGCCCAGCAGCATTCTTTGTCTCGTTTAGCTTTTAGGTCAAGCGAATTCCTGGTTCAGTTGATGAGGACCAGGAATGTGGAAAATCGTGGATCCCATGACCCAAAACACAACTACCCATGACCCCTTGTGTGTGAGTGGGACAGGCCCCCAACACTTCACGACCGCCCATGTGCTAGGAAAGTGACCCGTGTCTCTCCGATACCACCATGCTTAATTCATTACTGTTGAGTCCTATTGGGGATACTGGTGATGAGAATAGAGCGGCCGGAATGATTCCAAGCAAAGCAAAACAAAACAAAACGATGAGGGAATCAGACATCTAATTTTCTTCTTCTATGCCATGCATTATTTTATCCTAACTGAAAGAAAACAACCATTTTTGCAAACGAGGCCTAAGTGATTCAAAGCTAAATAGATGATGACTTTTAAAATCTAAGGTCATTGTTCTTAAAGAATAGGCCACGCCTACACACGTATGCCAGGTAAACAGTTCTTTTTATTTCCCCCTTTCTTCTGTAAAATACACCTAGCATTACTGCCTCGTTACATTTTGACACTTCATTTCTGAGAAATGGGTGGGTTGTTGACAGGTTGCCTACAATTCTGTACCTCTTCTTGACGCACTGAGACATACTCCCTTCGAGTACACGCTAGCCGCCAATGTCACATTATCATTTTTGTTGTGTCGTAAAGCTTTGTTTAGGCCTTTTCTCCAAAGACCCATTGAGACCTTATGATAAAGCATTGAAGACATTATGAAGAATAATCCCAAATTTGGTTGATTTTTGAGAAAGAAGAATTTATTTTTTTTAATTTGTTAATGTTTATTTATTTTTGAGAGAGAGAGAAAGAGAGAGACAGAGGGCAAGTGGGGGAGGGGCAGGGAGAGAGGGAGACACAGAAACCGAAGCAGGCTCCAGGCTCCGAGCTGTCAGCACAGAGCCCGACGCGGGGCTCATACTCATGAACCCATGAGGTCATGACCTGAGTGAAGTCGGACGCCCAACCGACAGAGTCACCCTGGCGCCCCTTCCCAAGAAAGAAGAATTTAAATACTAGAATATGAAAGTTAAAATGGTAGCAAATAACACACAACAACGTTACCAGTAAAATGTCTTTCATAGGAATGTTAAGTTTCCATCAGCAAGTTACCTAATTTGGAGTAGACACGTGCATTTGTACTGAGCCTGTCATACTTCATTTCACCCTGGCTACTGATTTTGTTACAGAATCATTCTAGGAGTACTTTTTTGGAGTGTGTTTGGGTAGATAAATGTAACTACATCTAAAAGCAAAACCTAATGGGCTCTTCTGGATAAACAATACCGTATGAAACATTATGTGTGTTGGATATAACTGATCAGCAGAGTAATAATTCTAATGAGAACATTTAGTTCAGGGACTCAGAGGGAAATGTTCAAAGTAAAGCCTTGGCCATGTGATTCTGTAGTAATTTCTGAAGATGTAGAGTGTTGATTTGTCAGGTTGATAGATGGAGAAAAACAGTTTAAACCAAACCCATATGAGACAGGTTTGCTAAAGTGAACTTGGAATAGGCAGAAACCATTTGGATAAGGGTTACTTCAAGGATTAACTCTTTTTGAAAACGTGTTACAAACTGTGATTGAAACCAACGAGCCTTCACTGATGTCCGCATCAAACTTGCTTTGACCCTGTCATTGAATTCTGCAGTGGGTAATGCTTTGCAAGTCACGGACTTCCTGAACCTCCATTATCCCAGATGGGGACCCAGGGACACTACTCTTCATGGTGGTGGCATTTGGGAAACGTCAGGACATTTTCTCCATTCTGTGTCCTGAAAGCAAAGACTGAATAGCTGTTTGTAATGTCTCTTTCTTTTTTCGTTCCGGCTTGCATAATTGCTCAGGGCGTGGGTAGGGGTAGGGAGAGAGGGAATGTCATATTTCAGCATTAAGTTTCTTAAAGGTACTTCCGGAATGTTGGGCTTGAGTTGCTCTTCTGACATCGCTAAGTTTACAAGGTACCAAGTGAATTAAATTGAATACGATCTATGTGGGTATTAATTACAGTGCAGGCAATGTAGTCTTGTGACCTTTCTGCCTTGATCTGGAATAAAGCTACCTGGGCATCGCTTTCTTTCAACCTTGTGGAATTGCCGAGGCTCCCCTGACACCGTTCCTCTTCGTGTAGTTTTTTCCTGGCAGGATGTGTTCTAAGAATTAGCATTAAATTGCCTGAATAGGAGAGAAAAAACAGGCTCTGCATTCTTATGCATGAAAAATGAAGGAGGGACGCACGGATACGCACAAGTATAGTTCTGTCTTGTTACCTGATTACATCACTAGCGGTACAGAGGGTGTGGCCAAAACTTAGGATGCAGTCGTCTTTGGAAAGAAGCCATGAATAATGTAATATGCAAGCAGATCCAAGCTGTTGAGATCATATACTCTTTCCGTGGATCAGAACTTACTGGCTCTCACCTGCCTTGCAGTTGTGCTGGGAAGAGCCCCCACAAGAGGCACTTCAGCCCGTTTTTGCAGCTCTGAGCAACTTCCCTACCCTGTAGAATTCGAACCCGCAACTGGAATTAGCCTTTGCCTTACAAGTTTCTCTGGAAAGATGTCTGAACATCTTTATATACGTGGAGGCGGGGAAGGGGGGGGGACACCTCAGTGGCTCAGTCGGTTGAGCGTCCGACTTCCACTCAAGTCATGATCTCCCTGCTCGTGAGTTTGAGCCCCACGTCGGGCTCTGTGCTGACAGCTCAGAGCCTGGAGCTCAGATTCTGTCTCTGCCTGTCTGCCCCTCCCCTACGTGCTCGCACGCGCTCTCTCCCTCTCTCAAATATAAAATAAAAAAATTTTTAAAAAGAAGTGTAGGTGGGAATCAAAAGCAAAAAACTCTCATCTTTAACTCACTTGTATTCATTTGTTGGGTTACCCAACAAACATTTAGTCACTGCTTGCTGTGTGTTCAGAAAGTCTGGTGCTGTGGTTAGGGAGCTGACACCCCAGTGCCATGAAGGAAAGTGCAGGGACAGGCCAAGAGGTGAATAGTTGAGGACCTGAGGGAAAAAAAATGTGTACTCACTCTGGAAATAACTCAACACACGCTACCATGCTGAGTCGTTGGGGTCTGAAGCTAGGTCAAAGTGCTCTTTGACTTCCCATGGGATAACCACAGGCATGTTTGGTTTTGGGTTTCATGGTTTCCATTTTTTTTTGTTATTGTAATAGCACCTACCTCCCTGAGCGCCTGTGGTGATTACACGAGATAATGCGTGTGGAAGGGCCCAGCACAGTGTCTGTGGCACATGAGCTTACCATTTAATCCCAGCTCCACTTCCCGCCCCTGGGAGGACGCGCGGTGGGCACGGTTCCCATAACGGTCAGCAGCATCACGAAGGTAATAGAGGTAACCCAAAATGTTACCTTCACCTTCCATAGAGGTATTGTCAGTTTGAATCTGGAATCGTAAAATCTCTTCTAGTTTGTATTCATCACCTGCTGCATCCAGAGAGAGGCAGCAGAAAGAAAGAATGGAGGGGGCGGGGAGGGGGGGAGTGTAAGGACATGGACACATGAGAACCATGTAACAGTTGGGACTTTTCAGGCCAAAACACGGCAGCCCCGGGGGCCACGGAGCTGGAATCTATGCCATCTCAGGCCTGAATACAGATTTGTTTACCGTGTTCTTAAATATGAGGCTGTACTCCCTTGAAACATTAGCAAAGACATGCTTAGAATCATAAGAAGTGGGAAGGTACCCCTGGGAGCTTCTAATTCAAACCCCTTATTTTATAGATGAACAAATGCAGGTGCAGAGAGAAGAGTTTCCCAAATTCATATCCATTTGTTCACCAAGGGCTTACGGAGTCCCTACTCTATGTCAGACATCACTCCAGAAGACAGGAACAGGCAAGGTCCTTGCTCTCATGGAGTTTACTTTAGTGGAGCACAGAGGAGATGACTGACAAAAAAGCAAATGAATGAGGGTGTTTTCATAAGATTAATGAGACAAAGAAAAGTAGGCCAAGTCACTTGATGGAAAGTATGGTTGGGGGAAGGGACTATTTCTGTTGGAGGGTCACAGAAGGCCTCTCTGCGACTGTGACATTTTGGCTAACGCCTAAAAGATACAAATGAATGGCCAAGCGATAAAGTAGGGAAGAACGCTGCAGGTGGAGGGACCAGTAAGTTCAAAGCCCATCGGGGACCAGAGTGGCTTTCGAAAGGAACAGAAGGAAGACCAGCTGCTGACTGGAGCCGGGAGACGCACGATGAAAGTGGGAGAAAAGGCAGAGGTCTGGAGCGTGGAGTTTGGGATTCTAAGGATGGTGGGAAGCTCCTGGAGAGATTTAAGCAGGGCATAGTGACATGATATAACGTACATTTTTAAAATGACGGCTGGGTGGAGCCCGAATGATAGAGGAACCAGAGTATGAAGCAGGGAGACCAGGAGGGAGTTCCTGCAGTCACCCAGGTGACAGACAGCGGTGGTTTGGGCCAAGGAAGTGGCCATGGAAATACCACCACTTGCTAGCTACAAACTCCAGGAAAGCTAGGGGCTGTCTCTTTCATGTACTAGTTAATCCCAACCTTCTTAGAACAGTGCCTGGCACATAGTATGTGCTCAAAAAAAAAAAAAGCCAAAAACAAACAAAAAACCCAAGCTGAATCGCATGTGTGACTACTGACTTTCTAAAGTTAGACTGGAATCCAGGATGAGATAAATACAAGTGTGAACTATTCTCAGCTCAAGGGCTAGGTGGCTCAGTCATTGAAGCACATGACTTCTGCTCAGGTCATGATCTCACGATGCTTGAGTTGGAGCTGTCAGCACAGAGCCCACTTTGGATTCTCTGTCCACCCCTCCCTCTCTGCCCCTCCCTTGTTGGTTCTCTCTCTCTCTCAAAATAAATAAATAAACTTAAAAAAAAAAACGATTATTTTCAGTTCAAAGATGCTTACCTTAGGAGAGTTTAGAAAAGTAAGCCTTTTTAGACATTTTACTAAAAATGTGCAACAGTCTTAGCAATTGTGTGCCCGAACCTTGGTGTTAGTGCATTCAGTGTGGTGTGAGGGCCGGTCTAGTAACCGGCAGGGAGCTGACCCAGCATGCTCCCCCTGTCTGAAATCTGCACCGCAAATTAGTTTTCTAGCAGTCACACTGTTGACTTACGTCCAGTCTGGAGATCTGGGAGGAGGAGGTTGCCCACCCTTAAACAGTTGATGCTTTTGAGCTTCTTTATAGGGAAAGGAAAAGCCCAAGGGTGATTCTCTTTTCTGCCGTCCGGCTGTTTTGCTGGGGAAGGTAATAGACGTTTCCAGCCTCACCCCTCATCCACCAACACATTTCACAACATCACACTCACTCAGCCCTTCATTTTGCCAGGCATGGGTGTATGGGCCTTCCATGCATTAATTCGCTCAATCCTCACCCAAACCCCATGAGATATTATGACTCCTACCCCCACTTCATAGATGAGAAAACTGAGGCACAGAGTGGTTAAAATCACACAGTTCATGAAGATCAGGGATGGTGTTCAAACCAGGCAGTCTGACCTTAACGTAGCCGGTCAGTATTTTAATGTCTTCATTGGAAGAATGGAATAATAATATTTACCGACCACCATTCTTGCTAAAATTAAATGAACTAATACGTGTAATTACGCCTGGCCTAGAGTACGCACCATGGAAATGTTAGCTAGGACTAGCTTTCCTGTATCATTATTATAGAAAAATTACTTTTACATCCATAATTTTAACTGGCACCCAGGATCCCATCTCTCACTTACGTCAAATGTTGATTGAGTTGCTTCGCCACCAGGGCACAAGTTTGTAGAACTCATTCATTACCCCAGAGGTTCGGCAAATATGTATTGGTCAACCGTTAAGTCAGGGACCGTGCTAGGCCCTGGGGATGACGAGACAATGAGATACGGTACCCGTCCTCAAGAAGCTGACAGCCTAGTGGGCGGCCAGGCAGGTGTAATGACAAGTGATCCAGCATAATTTGCAAAATCAGAGGTGACATGGCGAGCTTTCCCAGGTGGCTTGGGTAAAAGGAATGAATGGAATGGATTAAAAAGAGGTAAGATGAACCTCGGAAGACAGAAAAGCCGTGATGGCTGGCTGCATGAGGATTTGGCACTTAGTCTGATTCAGAGTGGACAGCCAGCCTTCCTTCAGCACCTGCTTTAGGACGACTGATCGGTAAGACGTCACTCACTGTGATGTGACCCGGTGTGGGAATTACACGTCTTGGTGTTACCTAGACTACTTATTTTCTTCCTTGCGTTGTGACTTCATCTCGTGTGGGAATAAACATCCGGGAAGGCTCTAATGGCCTGTTTAAGAAATATGGAAAAGGTCGCCTTTTAGTCCAGATAGGGTGATCTCAATCACAGCCATTCAAGGAACCTAAAAGGGCTTCATTATCTAGCTTGGCTTGAATGCTGGTGCCATTATTTTGCGGCCACTCTTTGGGTTCTAAAGGTTCGTGTTTTTGTTCTTATTGTTGCTACGGTTCATCCCTTCTCTTTGAGAGTTCCCTTCCTCCAGACTTCCCTCTGCGGTTTAACTTTGCTGTCAGCACAAGAACACATTTTTCAAGACACCTGCTTGCTTGCTCTCCTCCCTGCCTCTCCGTGAGTCATGGTTGTGGACGGAAGCGAACAACAGGCTGTGATGTCAGGGACAAAGGCTCTCAGAAAACAATCTTCCGAAGAGCCAGAGAGAGAGATTGGAGGCCAGGCCCCGGGCTGTGAAGCTGCTGGTGCGGCCGTGAACAAAGGCTTTTACTTTCTTTCCTCCGCCTCATCCTGGCTGAGAACTCATAATGTTTGTTTTAACGCTTTCCCTAGCAGATGAGCGATAAGAAATCTGTACCTGGAAGTGCACCTTTCAGGAGCAGAAAAACAAAGGGGCCCACTTTCCTGAAATGCATTTCCTTGGGGTTTCCGGGTTTGGAAAAGGTCCTTAGTTGGACAGCCTGATCCAGACTCCATTATAACATTCACCCGACGTCCTAGCTCTGATTCAGGAAACAGCTCCCGCCCCGTGTCTTTGTTTGTGATTTTCTATGTGTTGTGGTTGCTGGGCAATATGAAACCAAAAAAAAAATAATTGAATTTCTGCGTGGGAGGAAAATTTTAATGCTGCTTTGATCTATGATTCAAGCGACAAATCCACTTGTACAGGATTCAGCCGCACAGTTTTTTCTAGGGTTCACTGATGTTGAAGCCTGTGAGCCCAGGAGAGGGTGTGGGATTTGGGAAATATTTTGGCAAGAGGTCCATGAAGCCGAGAGGGGAGGGTTGATAGAGATCGGTCTGCTAGGCTGCCTGGAAAGCAGAACAACGTGTAACAAGGTGGTTCGTGAACAGGAAGGCCAGCTGTAGGTGTCCAGGAGCCTAGGACATAAGAAAAGTGGAGAAAAAGTGAGAGTGAGGAGATGAAAAGGGGGAATGAGAATAGCACAGAGAGGAAGGGATACCCTCAGCAGGAGCAGCTCCTAAGGGAGCAGTGTTGAGAAACGTTTGAGATCTTTGTGCCAAGAAAACGGAAGGTATAATTGGTGCTTTCTGGCGTAGGGGAATCGTCTGCTCTCAACGTTTGCCCACCTGTACGCTCCTCGGTCATATTTGGGTCATCGTTACTACCTTCTTCATTGGCGAAAGTCACTCGGAGCTTACGTATAGCAGTTGCATGCTTATCAGGTCATGAGTTCTCATCCCAGGGCAGTGCTCCAGCCTGCGGGCTCAGTGAAGTCTCCGGACGCGAGGACATCAAGTCCAAACGCAGCATTGTGAGGATTTGGCAATAATCATTGCAAAATCCTGTGAGTAGGAGCCCCACAGCCCCTGCTGTGATTAATTTTTATAACTTCACCCGGAGACCGAGAGATTGACGAGGTTGTTTGGTTTTGGTTTTTGTTTTTGTTTTTTGTATGAGATTTTGTTTTAGGACCCTTTTCAGACTTATGATATTTCTTTTTTTTTTTTTTTAATTTTTTTTTTCAACGTTTATTTATTTTTGGGACAGAGAGAGACAGAGCATGAACGGGGGAGGGGCAGAGAGAGAGGGAGACACAGAATTGGAAACAGGCTCCAGACTCTGAGCCATCAGCCCAGAGCCTGACGCGGGGCTCAAACTCGCGGACCGCGAGATCGTGACCTGGCTGAAGTCGGACGCTTAACCGACTGCGCCACCCAGGCGCCCCAGACTTATGATATTTCTTAATGATTTAATTCTGATGTAGGAATAATGAGTCTTTTCATTTCGCTGCACATTTAATTTTATTTAATCTTTTAATTTTTTTAATGTTTATTTTTGAAGGAGAGAGAGAGAGGGGGGGGGAGGGGCAGAAGAGAGGGAAACAAAGACTCTGGAGCAGGCTCCAGGCTCTGAGCTGTCAGCACAGAGTCCGACGCGGGGCTCGAACTCATGAGCTGTGAGATCATGACCTGAGCCGACATCAGACGTTCAAGCAACTGAGCCACCCGGGCACCCCTTCACCGTACATTGGAAACCAGAAGATATCTTCAAGATAATCTCATCTGTGTTTATGTTTTTAAGTTGTGCATAACAAACCATCCCGAGGCTTCAAGGTGCAGAAGGACTTCTGTTTATCAGCTCACAATTCTGTGGGATGGCCATTTGGGCTGCACTCAGTCGGGTGGCTCTCCTGGTCTCGCCTGGACTCTCCCACCGGGCTCAGCTACATCTGGATGGGCTAAGGTGGCTTCTTCACTCACAGGTCTGGCAGGTGGCCATGCCGGGCCGCTCATGTTCTCATTCTCCCAGAGGCCAGCCCGGGCTTCCTTTTGCACCAGAATCAAGATTCTGAGAGGCAGAGAGAAGGCAGAGGCTGTGAGGCTTCCTGAGGCCTGGGCTCAGAAGTCCGACCATACCTCTTAATTACTTTCAGTTGCTCTAAGCCCAAGGCCAGCCTAGATCCAAGGGACAGGAGTGACAAAGTCACATGGCAAAGAAAGAAGTTTGGGGAAGTGAGGAGTTGTGCAGACCTGTTTTGCAACAGTCTGCCTCATCATCCAACCTCCTTTCACAAATGAGGGAAATAAAGCCAGGAAAGTTAAATATTTGGCCAAGATCACCCAGCTCGAACCTGACCCTGGTCCAGTGCTCTTTGAACTCTCTGAGCAGACAAGGGGTGCGGGGCCAAGAATGGAACATAAAGAGATAGCTGTCATTCACGGAGCACATACTAAATGTTAGTAGGAAGTGAGCCGCGAAGATGAGTACAAAAGTCTGCTCAGGGTAAAGATGAGCAAAGAAAAAATGAGTTGGAAAGGTCAGCAGGGGCACAGTGGGAGAAGGGAGACGAGATTCATGACGTCAGGAGGAACCTCAGGGGACAGACTCATTCTGTGGGTGCTCGAGTGGCATCACAGCAGCACGGGGACGACGAAGATTTGTGGGGATGAGGAAGGAACATTGTGAGTTGGAGCAGAGGGCTGGGATTGTGGCTCAGCAAGAAAAAACCTGATTTAGTGGAGTCAAGTTCATCAGCCTGGGGGTAGAACAGATTACAAGTAAGTGTAGGCACCCGTCCCTCCTGATATGTTGAGTCAGGCCGGACTGACGAAGCCAGCAAGGTGTGTAATTTATCTGTGTGTCTGTCGTCTGGAAGCCTCAAGGGTCTGGTTGTTGGCGTAGATTGCATGGCCTGCCCCACATGGCTGCCTGAGTATGTGACAAGCCTGCATAGAGGAGGAAGAGCCGGGGCAGCCTGCCTGTCTATGAACTTGGTTGAATTCCATCTGCAAGCGAATGTTCTCTCTCCCGGACTGAGGCCAGCTGAGACTTAAAATACTGTCCTTTTGGGGCACCTGGGTGGCTCAGTCGGTTAAACGTCCAACTTGGGCTCAGGTCACGATCTCGCGGTCTGTGAGTTCGAGCCCCTCGTCGGGCTCTGGGCTGATGGCTCAGAGCCTGGAGCCTGCTTCCGATTCTGTGTTTCCCTCTCTCTCTGCCCCTCCCCCGTTCATGCTCTGTCTCTCTCTGTCTCAAAAATAAATAAAACGTTAAAAAAAATTAAAAATACTGTCCTTTTAAGGTTGACATGTCTTCAGGTTAAGGTTATTTGTTTTTTCTGCTGGTGTTGAGCTTTGATATATTTTTTTAAGTAAATAGATCAGTCTAAACCACTCGTTTTACCGTTGTGTTCTTTGTGATAGAAGCAGCTCAGTCAGCCGTTATAAAGGTACTGACTATATTTTATAGGACGTAGGACTCTTTGGTGTAAAACATTAAGGAGTTGAGTTACAGGTACCTAGAGAGTTTAGACTTGTATGTCATTCACAGCTTCCCTTCCTGGGTTTTCTTCACTTCAAAGGCCAGAACTATTTATGTTTTACTTCCTTTAATAATCGGTAAATGCAATGCCTTTTTTTTTTTTTTTTAACTCCCTGACCCTTGGGTTTTCTGGCTCTTGGCTGTACGTATTTACCCACTTTCCTGACAGCTTTGGAATATCTCTGCTTTAAAAGCCACTGCATTTCTTTTTTTTTTTTTAAGTTTATTTATTAAAAAAAATATTTAAAAAAAAATTTTTTTTTCAACGTTTATTTATTTTTGGGACAGAGAGAGACAGAGCATGAACGGGGGAGGGGCAGAGAGAGAGGGAGACACAGAATCAGAAACAGGCTCCAGGCTCTGAGCCATCCGCCCAGAGCCTGACGCGGGGCTCGAACTCACGGACCGCAAGATCGTGACCTGGCTGAAGTCGGACGCTTAACCGACTGCGCCACCCAGGCGCCCCCAAAAAATTCTTTTTTTTAACATTTATTCATTCATTCTTGAGAAACAGAGACAGAGCATGAGTGTGGGAGACGCACAGTGAGAGAGGGAGACGCAGAATGTGAGGCAGGCTCCAGGCTCTGAGCAGTCAGCACAGAGCCCGACACGGGACTCGCGCTCACAAACCGTGAGACCATGACCTGAGCCAAAGTCAGACCCTTAACCGACTGAGCCACCCAGGCGCCCCTTATTTATTTATTTTAAAGTAATTTCTACACCCAAGGTGGGGCTCAAACTCACAACCCCGAGATCAAGAGTTGCACGCTCTAGTGAATGAGCCAGCAGGTGCCCCAGAAGCCACTGAGTGTCTTTGAAATCATGCCCTTTTTGTATCTGCATGTACTACTGTCTGCATTTCATTTCTCATTGCCTACAGGAGACAAATATTAGCATAAGCACATCCACAGATTATGTTTTTCCTTCCCTAAACCTAATCAGAATGAAAGTCAGAAACCTGGGGGGAGTAATTAGAGTAAATAAGAAAAGTAACAAGTCCGTGTTTTATTAAACGTGCCTCATTCCGGTGAAAAACCCTGAGGCATTGTCATAAATTGATAAAATGTACAATTGCCAAAACACAAAATGTCATTAGTAAGCAGACATGTGGGAATGTAATCAAACCTCCCTACTCATCAAAGAAATGTAGCATTTTTTTTTTTTAAGCAAAGGAAACAAAATTCCTTAAAAATAGCTGGAGCACCCAGGTGGCTCAATTGGTTAAGCATTCGACCCTTGATCTTGGCTCAGGTCATAATGTCACCATTCGTGAGTTTGAGCCCCGAGTAGGGCTGTCAGCATGGAGCCTACCTGGGATTCTCTCTCTTTCTCTCTCTCTCTCCCTTCGCTCTCTGCCCCTCCTCCGCTTACGTGTGCTCTGTCTCTCTCTTTCCTTCTCTCTCAAAATAAATACACGTTTTAAAAAGAAAGAAAAATAGTGGCCCGCAATTACAAGCATGGTACCTTGAAAGTATTAAATTCAGAACATAAAAATACTCAAAATAATAGCATGTAGTATTCTGTAGGTATCCACTTACCATCTTGTACATCACTGGTGTGAATAATACGCTGCAGCCCTTGTGAGAAGCATTTTGGGAGGGTGTATAAAGAATCAAAAAAAAATGTGATTGACTCTTGGATGCGATAATTCAATGTCTGTTAAAGGCACTGCAAAAATTGAAAATTCACAATGGTGTTCCCCACAGCAGTATTTGTAAGGGAAAATTGTCATGTTCTTCACCAGAGGAATAGTAAATAAATTCCAGAAATCATGCTAGCTTGAATATTATGCAAATATTTAATGATTGCTCCAAAGAGGAGTAATGGTAAAGGTGTTCAATATATAGTGTTGTTTTTTTGAAGATTACGTATGCCCCATCTCTGTGAATGGCATCATCTGTGCACCTGTGTGAATCAGAAATTGAGGCATCTTCCTTGGCATGTCTCTGACTCCTAGCTCTCCAGAGTTACTTCATCAGTCGATGGGCACTTGGAGGTAAATTTTACCCACACAGTAGCTCTGAACATGTTCTACTTTTCTTCTGCTTCACCACCATCATCCTGGTCTAAGAAAACACCTCTCTCTCCTGGACCCTGCAAGTACCCTGACTACTCTCCTCTTCACTGGAATCTTCTCCCCACCTATAGCTGGGATGTTTTTTCTTTAGTTATTTTTCTTTAATTATTTCTATTAGTTATTTTTCTTTAATTATTTCTTTAATTATTTTAAACAAATTAATTTTCTTTAATTATTGAGGTATACTTGATGTATAGCATTATATTACTTTCAGGTGTGCAACATAATGATTTTCATATTTGTAGACACTGCAAAATGATCACCTCGGTAACATCTATCACCACACATAGCTACAACTTGTTTTCTTGTGCTGATGACTTTTAAGATCTACTCTCTTAGCAACTTTCAAATAGGTACTACTCTGTTATTGACTATGGTTGTGCTGTACATGACGTCCCCGGGATTTATTTTTTCTGGAACTGGAACTTGGTCTTGACTCCCTTCACCCATTTCTCTACCTGCCCCCCCATCCCTCACCTCTGGCAGCCACCAATCTGTTCTCTGTGTCTATGAGGTTGGTTTGTTGTTGTTGTTTAAATTCCACATGTAAGTGAGATCGTCTGGTATCTGTTTTTCTCTGACTTATTTCACTTAGCGTAACGCCGTCAGGTTCTATTCACGTTGTGGCAAATGGCAAGACTTCATTCTTTTTTATGGCTGAATAGTATTCCGTTGTGTGTGTATAATTGTGTATGTATTGTATTGTACATACATATTATACATATATACTTTCATATTACATATAAAATTGTATTTGTGTCATATTTTGTTTTTGCATACAATTACAATTCCAGAGGCGCATGTACTTTTTGAGTTAGTGTTTTCATTTTCTTTGGATAAATACGCAGAAGTGGAATTGTGGGTCATATGTGGTAGTTCTCTTTTTAATTTTTTGAGGAACCTCCATACTGTTTTCCACAGCGGCCGCACAAATTACATTCCCACCACCAGTGCGTGGGTATCCCCTTTTTCCACATCCTCACCAACACTTGTTATTTCTTGTCTTTTTGGTACTAGCCATTCTGCCTGGTGTGAGGCGAGAACTCATTGTGGTTTTGATTTGCATTTCCCAAGTGATTAGTAATGTTGAGCATCTTTTCATGTGCCCTCAGGCCGTCTGTATGCCTTCTTTGGAAAGATGTCTATTCAGATCCTCTGTCCATTTTTTAATCAGATCGTTTGGTCTTTTTGCTACCAACTTATATGTGTTCTTTATGTATTTTGGTAATGAACCCCTTATCAGATATATGATTTGCAAACGGTTTCTCCCTTTCCATAGGTTGCCTTTTCATTTTGCTGATGATTTCCTTTGTTGTGCAGAAGCTTTTTAGCTCAGGGTGATCTTTGGAAAATGCGAACCTCGTGTGCCATGCCACTGCCAAGTCAATAATGCATTCTTGCTGCTGCAGGACTAAATGCCAGACTGTTCACCCCATGCTCACGCTGCATGATCTAGCAGCCGCCTCTCGGCTCTGCCCTACGGCTAGTAGGTCCGTCGTCTCCACGTCCACACTGCAGCCAGGCTGGCCTCATTTCAGCTCCTTGCTTCTTTCCTTGGGGGCACTTGGTCTATGGCTGCGCCTCCTCTGCCTGAAAAGCCCTGTGCCAGAACCACCTGCCCGCTACCCCTTCATCCTTGAACCTTCAGGCCATGTGTCATCTTCGCAGGAGAATCTTTGCTCCCGCCTCAGACGAGGCTCCTTGTTTCATGTTCTCCTAGCACCTGTTTACTTTTCTACTGTTTGCCCCCAAAGGGTGTAAATTCCATGAGGGCGAGGACTTGACTTGTTTACTGCTCTTTACCCAGAGTTTCAAACGTGTGTTGAATGAATAAATCATACTCACCACTCTTTGTTACTTTACATCTCTGTTGTTATCGGGCTCAAGTCTGCCTCTTATTGGATGGAGAGTTCCATGGGGTAGGAACCGTGTCTGCTCTCTTCAGCATCGTATCCCTGCATTGTACCATAGGAGGACTTCCACACATGAATATTCAGTAAATTTTGTCACAGCCACGTGAAAAATCACGTCAGATGGGTAATAGTGTTTGTGTTAGGTTTGTGAAAACAACTGATTTTTTTACCCTCTGTCTGCAAGAAAAATTATAATGGAAAAAACACAACAATATAAAGAAAAATTCAGACAGAAAGAAAGAATAGGTTCATATATTACATTTACTGAATACACATAATAAAAAAAAGCTAAAGATAGAAACGATATCTATAATTATTCTGCACTAAGAGATCAGATGTTTTGTTTTTTTCCCCCACTATGTCTACATGGATGCAGCATTTTACGTAGCTCATAGTCTATGAAATGTGCATTTTGTTTTTCTTGCTTCATTCTATGTCACGTGCATTTCCCCAGGATTCTGCATTGCCTTTGCATACTTATTTTTAGAAACTGCATAAAGGGGGCGCCTGGATAGCTCAGTTGGTTGAGCGTCCAACTTCGCTCAGGTCACGATCTCACCGTTCACGAGTTCAAGCCCCGCATCCAGCTCTGCGCTGACAGCGGAGCGTGTTTGAGATTCTCTCTCCCTTTCTCTCTGCCCGCCCCCCTCTCAGAATCAAATCAACGTTAAAAAAAAACAACAACAACAACCAGAAACTACAGAAAGTTCAGTTAAATTAACGTACAGGGAAGGGGGCTATTTCTTCGAGACATAGTTCCTAGAGTAGAGTTCACACCGTATGAGCATTCCCGCAGAGATACGGATTGCGGACTTCATTGGCCAGAAGCTGAAGAAGAAACAGGCAGCGATGGATGTGAGCGCACGTGTAGAGTGAGAGCTTGAGGTGAAATTGAGCAAAGTGTGATTATGTTCAAAGAGAGTCCCTATTGCATCAAGGCTCTAATAAGAACCAAGAGATACAGTCCCGCTGATGGGAGAATCCCGAAGTCAGGTAGCTTGGCTGTCCTCTGACATGAGGTGGGTGTGTCGACGTCGGGGCTGGTGCTGCGGGTTGGGCTCTAGCGATGGGGGAGGACTGGGAGGAAGCGGAGGGTGGTGAATAAACGCGGGGCACTGATAAATGAGGTATTGAGAAGTTGGAGACGGCCAGCACCCGGTAGGGACAGTCACTTGGGGTCTCTGAGTCTGTTCGGAAGGGACGTGGCAGGACAGGGGAGTGACGGCATTGGCACACGGAGGCCCCGAGCGGATGTTGTGGGCTGGATGTGACATTGCTGCCTGATGCTTTTCAAAATGCAAGTCTGGGCAGGATGGCCTTTGGCTTCCTTCTCGATTATTTTGTAAAATGACAGTATCGTAGCCCCAAGCAGGAGCGTGGGTTGCAGCCACCTCGGTTCAGCACCTTTAACCCCAGATTTGCCGCTCTGTGGCCGGCTTGCTCCCGTCTACTTAGTGACACCAGCTCCCCCGCACTTGTGTTCCACAGAGGACCTCGCATAAAGGGGCGGGTGATGCAGAGTCACATGCCATTCTTCCCCTGACGGCAGAACTGCCCAAGCTCGGACCCCACCCACGAGCCCGACGTGTTCAGCAGCGCCACACCAGCCTGTCACATCATGGGCTCCAGTCTCCCCTTGCTGCTGTTTGCCTCCGTCCAGGGCACGCACGCTCGCTCTCCTCTCTCGCCCTCTGGATTAACTACCTTTCATTTCCAAACAGTTCTAGCGTTTTCCCGAAATGGAGCGAAACCGTCTGCTTTGAAAAAAAAAAATCACCACCAATGATTCAGTTAAGGACTTAGAGCAGCATTTTCATTGGAAACAGGACTGAGCACGAGAGGGCAGGGAGGAGAAGGAAGGCATGGTAGGATTTGGGGCCTGGCGTGGGGCCGACACACTTGTGCTCTGGGCGCCTTCCCTTCCCATCTCGCATCCCAGTGCCCTTGCAGATTTGGCATTACCTGTGGGCTCCTCCATGCGCTTTTGTGGTTTGGGGTGTAAAGAATTTCGCTACTTTTTAAAGAAATTTCTTAAATGGCTTTATTTTTGAGAGAGAGAGAGAGAGTGAGAGAGACAGAGCGTGAGCGGGAGAGGGGCAGAGAGAGAGGGAGACACAGAATCGGAAGCAGGCTCCAGGCTCTGAGCTGTCAGCACAGAGCCTGACGCGGGGCTCGAACTCACGGACCGCGAGATCGTGACCTGAGCCGAAGTCGGACGCTTCAACCGACTGAGCCACCCAGGTGCCCCAGAGAATTTTGTTATCTAAAACTTGATTCAACCATTTCTTCTCTGCATGTTAACTCTATCTTTGGCCACTGGATGGGCAAGTAAGGACCCTGTTATATTCAGTGTTGAATCCCCACTGTCCGCACTGGGACTGGTACATGGACATTGCTCAATAAACACTGAATGAATGAATGAATGAGTAATCAGAACTAGAATATTCTGGGTGGCTCAGTCAGTTAAGCATCGAACTTCGGCTCAAGTCATGATCTCACGGTTCATGAGTTCGAGCCCCATGCTTGGCTCTGTGCTGACAGCTCACAGCCTGGAGCCTGCTTCAGATTCTGTGTCTCCCTCCCTCTCTGCTCCTCCCCTGCTCAAGCTCTGTATCTCTCTGTCTCTCAAAAGTAAGTAAACATTTACAAATATTTTTTTAAAAAAGAACTAGAATATTCTGGTTTTTCCATATCATTAAACTATCGATCATTGCTCATCCCAGGTTGTCATTACCAGCTTGATTATTTTAATGACTAGCAAAACTTAGATTGTCATCGTATTTAGAAAAACACAGCCAAAAATGGACACAGTGGTAAAAAGGAAATTCTGACTAGAGCAGCTTTCCCCGCAGACTCCGTTTACACAGTTCTTCTACTAGGTCACGTTTAACCTCCTGTCACATGAGTTTGCGCTTGATGTGAAGAAATTTAAAGGGCACATTGGTGTTTTTGTTTCATTTCAGCAAACTCCAGAAGACAAAGAGGGATATCAGATGGCTTCAAGGAGTGACTGGTGAATGGTTTGAAGAAATTCAAAGAAAGAAGTTTTGCAATGAAACGGATGTTAGCCAGATGTTGAAACAACCACTCACATACAGGCTAAGGAAAGGGATGGCAGAAAATGGTGAGGAAAAAACTTACACGTCTAAATTTTTTTTTTTTCTTATAGCCTGGTATGATAGATAAGGACTCCAATGAACCAATCCATCTTTTGGGCTATTTTAAAATCATAAGGTACAAGAGTTTTCTAACATAACATACAGTAAGAAGAGTCAACTGAAAATGTACTGTAATGTCCTAGGGGTGTGTTTTTAGAATGGGGCAAGATAGCATAGTGGTTAAGAACACACATGTTGAGGGGCGCCCGGGTGGCTCAGTCGGCTGGACATCTGACTTCGGCTCAGGTCATGTTCTCACGGTTTGTGGGTGTGAGCCCCAAGTTGGGCTCTCTGCTGACAGCTCAGAGCCTGGAGCCTGCTTCTGATTCTCTGTCTCCCTGTCTCTCTCTCTCTCTCCCCCTCTCTCTGTCCCTCCCCCACTTGCGCTCCCTCTCTCTCTTCCTCTCAAAATAAATAAACATTAAAAACAAAAGGACACACAAGTTGGTATCAAAGGAGACTTGGATTCAGATCTCCACTCTGTCTCTCTGTATTCTCTATTCTTTCAGAATCCATGTGACTGTTCACATGGATTACTTATTCTCTGTTACTAGTATTCTCTCTGTTACTTATTCTCTCTAAGCCTCAATTTTCTCATCTTTAAATGGGTGTGATGATACCTACCTCATAGGGCGGTTGTATACGTACACAGTGCTGAGCTGGAACATGGTAAGCACTTCTGTGAATGGGATGATGAGGCAGAAGAAGGAGGAGACAGAGGAGGGGAGGGGGGTGGAGAAGGGGTGATAGGAGAAGAGAGGGGGAAGGTGGTAAGAGAATTGCCACCTTTCTGGAACTTTGGTAAATTAAGCTCCGTAGGTAAATGCCTTCCCGGAACATGGTAACTATGTGACTACTCACATGTCACTTACCTTCACCCATCACTTGTGTTTTTCTAATCTGTAGATGAGGATAATAAAACCTGCTTTCACAGGACTATTGTGAGAATAACAGAGGGCGTTGAAAATATCTTCCACTGATACGGTCACGTTGACTGCTTTGACTAATGTGTTACTTACAGTAGCAGCAAGAAACGTGTAATAATATTTCCACACTTTATATGGACAACATTTTACAGCCCCCATAATAAATAAACCTCTCTAAAAAGACTCACCGTTCAGATTTTGAAGTTAACCCAACGTATACCATGGCTGCTTCCCCCTTCCGTGGAATCCCTCTAGTGTTTATAAATTCAGCATGTCCAAAAGTATGACAGTATTATAGACTTCGTATACGTTGATCCTGCCTTAGGGTTTTTAATACTCACATATGTAACTATACATTACCTCTGCACCTATTAGACCTGTTTCCGTTATAGGCACGCACGCATAGAAACCACATTGTAGCAAATAACATGTACACAGAGATAGATTTTTGATGGAACTAAGGAACACTTTAAATGGCTTCATCTCCTTTTCCTTGACTTTCTTTGGTTGCAAAAAGTTACATGTAGAGTATCTGTCACTATGGTTTTAAAGTACTAAAATAAAAATGTCTGAAGGACGGGGCAGCTAAAAGCCACTTGAAAGTTGAATGAGGTCCCTGACACCCCACCTTGGGCCTCGAACAGATTGGCACAGCTGGTTTACAGGGAGGGATGTCCTGCGGAACTGTGGTCCACGGTGCGTATTGAAAGCCTCCCTGCCCTTTCCAAGCATTTTCTCTGTTCAGCAGAACCGTCAGGGGCACAGAGCTCCCCTGATTCCTCGGGTCTCCGTGGGGGAATGCCTGCTGCGTTTTCAGTCTGCAAAGGGAGGTGGGAAGCAAGATCAAAGTCTTAGTTCTCGGAGATACATTCACCCGGAAATACTGAGTGGTGCCCCCTTTCTCCAATGTTCGTCTAGATCGTGTGGAATTACAGACGTCAAGATCTAAAACTACACCTCATCAAAGAAACCCCATGGCTGTTTCTTCCCGGCTGAGCTTCAGATCGTCATTTTCTTCCCTGTTCTCATTCAGAAAATCCAGAAGGGAGACTTCAAAGCTTCTGTCACCGGCACAGAAAGGGTGAGTGAAATTCAGATCATGTGACGGCTCACTAGTTATCTGATGCCAGAGGCCAGTGGCCTGTTTTGTGTTCAGAATGTTTAATGTTTGTTCTCAGGCTTTAAATTCAGATAGGAACAAAGGAGACGGGACTTAGCTCTCATAGGGACAAAGTCCTTATGAAACCACGAAACTTGGCTCTTTGGGAATCCAACTCCTAACCAATTGTACACGTCGCAGGTAGTGCCCTGGGTGGATGAAGGGTTAAATGTTGGGAAGAAATGGGATGCCTGGGTGGCTGAGTCGGTTAAGCATCTGACTGTGGCTCAGGTCATGATTTCATGGTTCGTGAGTTCAAGCCCCGCGTTGGGCTGTGTGCTGACCGTGTGGAGCCTGGAGCCTGCTTTGGATTCTGTGTCACTGTCTCTCTCTGCTCCTCCCCTGCTCTCTCTCTCTCTCTCTCTCTCTCTCTCTCTCTTCTCAAGAATAAATAAACATTAAAACATGAAAAAAAAAATCCGACTTCACCTCAGGTCACAATCTCGCCGTCTGTGAGTTCAAGCCCTGCGTCGGGCTCTGGGCTGATGGCTCAGAGCCTGGAGCCTGCTTCGGATTCTGTGTCTCCTTCTGTCTCTGCCCCTCCCCTGCTCATGCTCTGTCTCTCTCTGTCTCAGAAATAAATAAAAACATTAAGGGGCGCCTGGGTGGCGCAGTCGGTTAAGCGTCCGACTTCAGCCAGGTCACGATCTCGCGGTCCGTGAGTTCGAGCCCCGCGTCGGGCTCTGGGCTGATGGCTCGGAGCCTGGAGCCTGTTTCCGATTCTGTGTCTCCCTCTCTCTCTGCCCCTCCCCCATTCATGCTCTGTCTCTCTCTGTCCCAAAAATAAATAAAAACGTTGAAAAAAAAAATTTAAAAAAATAAATAAATAAATAAATAAAAACATTAAAAAAAAATTGTTGGGAAGAATCATTGATAGTTTCCCCCACTGCTTCTAGAGGCTGGTGTGTACCCAGCCTGGTCGGGAAGATATTTTTAAATCAAAACTACTGTTTCCTTGGGCATATAGGTATCTGTGGTCACAAGGAGAGATGACGTGTAAAGATTGAGGTGAAAGTAAATAAGATGAGAACAGAGAATAGAGGAAAATTGTCTTTTTTAAACCGAGGGAATAAATGTGTTCCTGTGACTGGCAGGTTTCAGGACAGCTTTTCTGATGTGGTTACCCAGAATTTCAGCTTCAGGTGCAGGAAGGGAGGTTTTGGGGAGAGTGGAGGCATAGTTCCGGATCGTTCGCAGTGTGAACCCGTGTAAATCAGTTCGTCTTGACTCATGGGTCGTTAAATCGTTTTCTGAAAAACAAGCCAAGCTTTGCTTACGTGCCGTTGAGCTGACTGCTAAATATTTTCGGCCTGTCTTCCTGGTTGAGAAGCTTCCCGCCCTCTTAAGGTGTCGGCCTCACATGTGATGTGTCCACCGATTAGAAAGGGGGCGTTGCTGCGCTGGATAGGAGGTGCCCGAGGACACCCTCGCTGCACAACAGCCCGTGGCCCGCCGCCGGTGGGCGTGGGGAGAGGCTGCCCGGCCTGCAGAACAGAACCCTGAGCTCCCCTCTCCCCTCCTGGGTGGACGAACGGTGTTTCGCGCCCAGCTCCCGCCTGAGCCTGCTCTTGTCTTTGCCGAAATAGTGGAGGGCTGAGCAGCATGTAGGTTTCAGTGCCTGTCCCCCCCACAGAGCCGCTTGTCAGGAAGTGCTCTTCAAACAGGTAAGTGGCTTTTTCTTCGTGAGAGTGTTTGCCCTCACCTGGGGGTTTAAAGCCCACGAGTGTGTCCTTTAAAGGACAGGCGTTTTATAAGGAGAAGAGAAATACTCCTGGCACGTGGTGTAGCTGGAACTTGTGATGTAATTTGTGTTTTCGGTGATTTTCTGTAAGGCAGAGTTTTAGATAGCTCAGCCGTCTCCCATCAGGAAACCAAGAAAAGTTGAGGAACCTGTTCACTCTGTGGGCAAGTTATTTCCAAGCTCATGTTGCAAGCCACTGCCCAAGTGGGTCCGAGGAGACAGAAAATCTAGATTCTCCATCTGGGTATCCTGTGTGTGTGTGTGTGTGTGTGTGTGTGTGTGTGTGTGTGTGTTTTAATGTATATTAAATTTTGAGAGAGAGAGAGAAAGAGCACTAGCAGGGGAGGGGCAGAGACAGGGGGAGACCCAGAAACCGAAGCAGCATCCAGACTGTGAGCTGTCAGCACAGAGCCCGACGTGGGGCTCGAACTCACAAACCACAAGATCGTGACCTGAGCTGAAGTCTGACGCTTAACCGTCTGAGCCACCCAGGCAGCCCCATGTTTTTTTGGTTATAGACCAAATTGGAAAAAAAAAAAAAAAAAAAAAGGAAACTTTTATTTAGCAACCGTCCTTCTCGTAGACCAAAATGCCTTGTAGCTTTTTTACAACTGTGCACACTGAAACATAAAAATAAGCATGCAGATGTGAAACAGATTTTATCCTTCAAGTATATATGTGGATGTTCGGCCGTTTTCCAAATGTGTCTTCTCTAAATACATTTTTAGTTGCAAAGTGGAAATGGAATGTGCGGGTACAGAATATCGTGAAGGCACTATTTTTTGCTCTTAAGTTTCAGTAGGTAAGCTGTACAAATATGTCCTTTTCATTTTTAAAATGAAATCAGGAGCCCCTGATTTTGTATTTCAAAAGATCAGAACTGCCAAAGAAAGTCAAGTTCTACTTAAGAGGAAAGAGTGTCTGGGGCGCCTGGGTGGCGCAGTCGGTTAAGCGTCCGACTTCAGCCAGGTCACGATCTCGCGGTCCGGGAGTTCGAGCCCCGCGTCGGGCTCTGGGCTGATGGCTCAGAGCCTGGAGCCTGTTTCCGATTCTGTGTCTCCCTCTCTCTCTGCCCCTCCCCCGTTCATGCTCTGTCTCTCTCTGTCCCAAAAATAAAAATAAACGTTGAAAAAAAAAATTTAAAAAAAGAAATACAAAATCAGCCTTCTAAATCCATGATTCAAGAGCTCCTCCTCGCCTATTACTGCACCAGGAGGGACTGGCAGAGGGCTCCGGAAAGCACAGTCATCCTGTGCCAAGTAGGATTCAGGTTTCTACTTGCCTAAGCCATCAAGGCTCAACGTTGTCACACTGGGTGCTCCGGAGAACAAGTCAGCAAAGCAGTTTAGAGGATCTTTTGCAAATCACAGAAAGGGAAACAAGCCCTCTGGGCAAAACACAGCCTTCTGTTCAGCCCTGAGAGACTTGAGTATCAGAGAAATTACTTTTCATCTTTTAAGCTGTGGTTTAACTGAGAAATGCTGCCAGATAATGGATAACTCTCCCCAGAAGAAAATGGATTTGGTCATTTCATCAGGTGCTCACTTTAAAAGTTTTTTTTTTTTTTAACTTTATTTATTTTTGAGAGAGATGGAGACAGAGCGAGAGCGGGGGAGGGGCAGAGAGAGAGAGGGAGACACAGAATCCGAAGCAGGCTCCAGGCTCTTAGCTGTCAGCACAGAGCCCGATGCGGGGCTCGAACTCACAGGCTGTGAGATCATGACCTGAGACGAAGTCGGACGCTTAACCTACAGAGCCACCCAGGCACCCCAGGTACTCACTTTAGAAAGGCCCAGCCAGGGGTGCCTGGGTGGCTCAGTCAGTTGAACGTGTGACTCTTCGTTTCGGCTCAAGTCATGATCTCACGGTTTGTGAGTTCAAGACTTGCATTGGGCTCTGTGCTGACAGTGCAAGGCCTTCTTGGAATTCCTTCTCTCTCTCTCTCCCTCTCTGCCCCTCCCCACTCACACTGTCTCTGTTTCTCTCAAAAATAAATAAATAAACTTAAAAAGAAAGGCCCAGCCAGTAGAAGTATATGATATATTGAAGCTTTAATGTTCTAATATCAGTGGTAAAAAGCCATGGGAACATAGTGACTTAATGGATTAACAAAAAGGCAAAAAGTTTTGCCATTTCTGCTTCAGATATGACTAGTTTCTTCTCTCAGATATATGCGTTTCCCAAATTATCTCATTATTATTTTTTTAAGTTTATTTATTTTGAGATGGAAAGAAAGCACAAGTGGGGGGAGGGCAGAGAGAGAGGGAGAGAGAGAATCCCAAGCAGGCTCCGTGCTGTCAGAGCCCGATGCGGGGCTCGAACCCACAAACTGAGATCATGACCTAAGCTGAAATCAAGAGTCGGATGCTTAACCGACTAGGCCACCCAGGCACTCCTATCCCATTATTATTTGAATCCTGCTTGTAAATGATTGAACTATATCCTCTGTGACTCCTCCCCACTGCTAGGAAAAAGGACAAATATTTTCCATTCATGTTTTGATTTATTTATTGCTAGCCAACAATTTTGAGAGACATATGCATGTATATTGCATGTATCTTTCCCCCAACATTTCCCTGGGCTTTGTGTTTCCTCCCATCTTGTCATAGGGCATTTAGTGCCTGTGACATAGTGCTCAGAGCCCCAGCATGAAATTTCGGTAACCTAGAGCCTCAAAACTTCCTTCTACGTAGTTTGGCAAGTACCCAGTAGCATACGTCATGAGCTTACAAATGCAACCTTCCTGGCTGCCAAAGAGCATCTACGGTTGTTCGTTTCTTATCCCAGACCCCTGTTATTCCAGTGATGCCCTCCCCACCATGAATGCATGCTGGGCCTGCCACTCTGTGTCTCATGGTACCACATAATCCACAGCAAAGTGGTTTTTTACAAGGGGGCCACCTTCATTCTCAAAACTGTGGTTTGTTGTGGCAATTTTAGGGATGTGGATTTCCCCCCTTACTCCTTATTTGGTGGTGTCCCAGAACTCAGGCAACGTGAAAATGCAAGGGAACTAGTTCATAAGGCTCCTGAGTAGCTTGTACAGTTAAATTTAAGAGGGGCACCTGGGTGGCTCAGTCGGTTAATCATGCGACTTCGGCTCAGGTCATGAGCTCCACTCAGGCTCTGTGCTGAGAGCTTGGAGCCTGCTTGGGATTCTCTCTCCTCTCTCTCTCTCTCTCTCTCTCTCTCTCTCTCTCTCTCTCTCTCTGCCTCCCCCACACTCTCCCTCTCAAAATAAATAAATAAACTTAAAAAAAATTAAAAAATAAATTTAAGATCGCCTCTTTCCTTTGAGGACTGTCACCGTGCCTCGTGCATGTAAGTACCCGTGCGCAATGGAGATTGGAAAGTGGCAGCTGCTCTCCAGCTGTGAGCGCCTGCCCATTACCCTGTGACTTCAGGAAGGTTCTTTTTTCCCCTTGAGATGCAAGCAGCTTTGGTGAATACACCTCGCTCCTCCTCAGACATGCCCAAATTTGCCTGATGCACAGGGTGTACCCAGTTTAGGCGTTCCGGCTGCAACCTCGCATTACATAAGCAAGACATTCAGATACTATTCTGGAAAGTTGAAAAGGCAGATGAGGGGCGCCTAGGGGACTCAGTCAGGTAAGCATCCGACATCGGCTCAGGTCATGACCTCATGGCTCGTGGGTTTGAGCCCCACGTCGTGCTCTGTGCCGACAGCTCAGAGTCTGGAGCCTGCTTTGGATTCTGTGTCTCCCTCTCTCTCTCTCTCCCCCTCCCCCACTCGTGCTCTGTCTCTCTCAAAAATAAATAAAAACATTTAAAAAATTAAAATGTGCAAAGAAGAAAAGGCAAATGGTATTTTCCCCCTGGGTTCTGGTTGTTTTATTCATTCATTTATTTATTTATTGAGCCTCTTACTCACTACAAATGCTTGAGTTTGAAGATACAAAAATCTCAACACCTCGATGGCAAGGAGTAGTCAGAGGGAGCAAGATCCTTCTTGGGAAATGCTCCTTCGGTGAAGCCAGGTGTGGTCTCCACAGGTAGACGGCAGCGTTCTGATGACAAGAGGCAGGACAAGGGGAGTGGTTTTGGGTTTCAGCCTGGGTGGCCCACGGTTCAGGTGATTCAGCTGATCATTATTATAATCTCATCAACAATTTAAAAATAATGACAGATCCTCAGATCCCCAAATCTGAGATCCTGATTCGGAAGGGCTGACATGGGGCACAGGGAGCTTTATTTATTTACTTATTTTAGATTCTCCAGGATATTTGGATGCTCAGTCGGGTTTGGAAACCAGAGCGGTAGAGCTTCCTGTTCCGCTGTGGTAATAAGGGCTGTCGGAACTCCTGGCAAGGGTATTGCTTGCCCAGGTGATGGTTTCTCTTCGGTTTTTTTATGGGGCTTTTATCAAAGTCTTACTCTGGATCACGAACTGTGGTTAGTGCTGGAGATAAAATTGTGAAACTAAGGCAAAGTCCCTGCCCGGAGAACTTCAGGCTAGGAGGGGACGCCAGAATCCTGCATGTGGTTGGGTGTGAGGGGCGGCACAGAACTCTGGGACGTGGTGGGACATCGTGGGCTCATGTCTTTCCCACGGCAGTTTTCTGGAAAATGACTGTAAGTATCTTGAGAAAGGGATGCCCTGTGGAGTTCACACGGGGATACCGTCCAGCCTAACTGCAGCCTGGGTGGCAGCCGAGTCACCAGAGGTGATGGTGCAATATGGTGAGTGCTAGGGAAGGTGCATGGTATTCCTGCCGTGAGATCGTGTAGGAGAAGCGCTTAACTCAGACTGGAGGACCAGAAGCCTTCCTGCAAGAGGAGAGCCAATTGTGAAAGGACATATAGGACTGAGCTAGGTAATTAAGAGTCGGGAGGTTGCACTGGGCAGAAAGACTGACACAGCCAAGGTGTAGAGACTGGACAAAGTAGAAACTCATGTAGGTGGTTGAGGTTCAGTGCCCTGGTATAAGGTAAGACCCGTGAGAGGTGGAGTGAGAGGCCGGTAGAGGCCAGAACACAGGGCCCAGCAGTGCTAAGGATGTGCAGGGCTAAGAAGCTTGGACTTGACCCTGTAGACAGTGGGAAGCCATTAATCACTTTTGCTAGTAATGGCATTTTTCATATATATGTATATATAGATTTCATATATATAAAGTCACCCGCGACCTACTGACCTGGACAAACACTAAAATATTTTGGTGTATTCCATGCAGGTGTGCAGGTACACATGTGTATTTTACCCATTGATAGCTGTTAAACAGAGGAATGACATAATCAGATTGTCACTTTAGAAAGATCACTTCAGCTCAGCGCTTCTCAACCAGGGGCAATTTTGCCCCACAAAAGACATTTGGCAATGTCCGAAGCCATTTCTGCTTTTCGCAACTGAAGGGTGAGAACTTAGGGTGTCTCGTAGGTAGGGGTCAGAAATGTTGCTAAGTATCCCCAAAGAAATACCAGTAGAGCCAAGGCTGGGAAAGTGACCCAGGTGCGGCCCCAAGAACAGACTTGAGGGGACAAAGCTCGAGTCAGACCACGTAAGGCAGCACTGAGATAGTGGCAGCCTGAACTAAGGAGGCAGGCCAGAGGAGAGCAAAAGGCAGACAGATTCATGCACGGATTTAGATTGTGGAATCATGAGAACCTGGTAATTGGATGTGTCGGGTGAAGATGAAGGAAGAATGGAGATGAACTCTCCTCTCTGACTTAGGAAGCTGTCGGTTGGTGGGGAAGAAATATAGGAGGAGGGGCAGATATGAGGATAAAAATGAACACATTTGCTGATTTCTTCAACGAAGAGGGCTCAAGGAATACCACTCATGGCTCTGAGGAGCAAAGCTTACAGCCCTTGGTTTCCCCGGTTTTGGTCTTGTGAGGACAACAAAAAGGAAATAGAGAAACATAATAGTGCTAAGATGGGGGGCAGTTCCACATGCTCTGGGAGCACATATGGAGTGTTTGTTAGACTGTCTTGAGCCTGGAACGCTCTTCCAGGGAAAGTATTCAAGGACAAGAGTTATCCGGGCAAACAGGTGGTAGAAAAATGTCTCGGGCAAACTCTGTGCACATGCTCAGAGGTGTGCTGATTCCTCATGGCAGAGGGATATGCAAAGGTGAGAGACGAGGCTGGGAAGTGTGTGGGGACTAGATGGTATAGGGCCTTACGAATGCAGAGAAGAATTTGAACTTTCACCTGGGAGCAAATAAAAATCATGTAAAATGTTCAACAGGGAAGTAGTGTGATGCACTTTGTCCTGATCACTCTGGCTGAAGTATGGAGAATGGACTGGATTGGAACAAAACTTGGAGGGAGAGGGACAAGAAAAGGACTAGGGCAGAAACAAAGCAGATGATAAATGTCTTGCGTGGGGTACAAATGGGGGGATGTAGAGCTCTGGGTGGTTTTGAAAGGGATTTCTGAGTTTGAATCAACAGGATCTGTTGGTTGATTGGATGGGAAGGAGTGGTCATGCAGGAGGACACGAAGTCCATTTTGGACATGAGGGTCTGACTTGCCCATGGTCATCCAGATGGAGTTCTTCCATGGCCAATGCTTAGAACGTGTTCCATCAGTATTTGGAGGAAGTCACCTGGGGTTCTGGTTTTTAAAAAGAATATTCCTTGTTTGTTTTTGAGAGGGAGAGAGAGAGAGAGAGCGAGCAGGAGAGGGGCAGAGGGACAGGGACAGAGAAAGAATCCCAAGCAGGCTCCACACTCAGTGCAGAGCCCAACATGTGGGGCTCGATCTCATGACCCTGGGATCATGACCTAAGCCGAAATCAAGACTTGGATGCTTAACCAACTGGCTAAGACACGCAGGTGTCCCTTTAAAAAGAATATTCTTGGGCCACACTCTAATCTACTGAGTGAGAATTTCTGAATGGTATCTGCAAAGGTATAGAGATAAGAGAAGATTTTATGGAAGTGAAATAAATTCGGTAAGCCTAGCATACAGGTACCTACAGATGACTGGAGTGCGGGGCACTCCAGGCTTGAAAGGTGAGGGGTGGTCTAGGAGGCTCATCAGATAAAAGAGTCTTGTGTCAAGTGAAGATTTTGGATAACACCTTGTAAGATGTTAAGCAGGGGATTGATATGATCACATTTGCGTTTTAGACAGATCTCTGTGGGTAGTGTGAAGGATGGAGAAGAGTCCAGGAGAGAAATGACAGAAGTTTTGTTGGCAGAGTGAGTGAGCTAGAGACGTGGGTTGGATGTGAGAGATCTTGAAGATAGGGCATCAGGAGGGCTTGCAAGCAAATGCAGAAGATGAGGTAGCCATGTGTCCCATGAAGTCGCCGGGTCCGTGGACTCTTACCAGCCTTGCTTCCAGTGACCCCACTGCTGCTTTCATTTTTTATTTAAAAAAAAAAATTTTTTTTTTAACGTTTACTTATTTTTTTGAGACAGAGAGAGACAGAGCATGAACGGGGGAGGGGAGAGAGAGAGGGAGACACAGAATCCGAAGCGGGCTCCAGGCTCCGAGCTGTCAGCATAGAGCCCGACGTGGGGCTCGAACTCACGGACCGTGAGATCATGACCTGAGCCAAAGTCGGGCGCCCCACCGACTGAGCCACCCAGGTGCCCCCCCACTGCTGCTTTTATTCGCTCTGCCAGGGAGAGCTGTTCACATCAGAAACATGAATTCACCTTTAGGAGGGTCTGGGAGTGGGTGCAGAGACTCTGTGCCTCCAAGCCACTTGAGTCCTGTGCCCTGCCAGCAAATCCACAAGGTCACCCACCATAATGGCCTTGCACACCATTAGGGGAGGGGCGGGGGGGAGGGCACGCATCCCCTCCCCACACCCCGCCCCGCGCACAGCTCGCCTTCACCCTTGGAGGCTCTCCATCCCAGTCATGCTCCTGCTATCCTATGGGTCACATCGTCCTCCCTCCTGCCCTCCTTGGGGACAATATCCCTGCCCCGGCTGGTGAGCTGCGTGGGTGCTCTGTGGGCACTGCGGCCCCCAGGGCTCTGGGAAGAGTCTTCACAATCTGGTATGTTCTCTTGGCTCCGGCAGATTGAATTACTTTCCAGTTCCCAAGCGGCCTGGCTCCTTCCCATCTCTGGGCCCTTCCTCCTTCTGTTTTCCACCTTTCATACCAGTTCAACTGTATTTCTTCTCTTTGTGTATCTACTCTTTCCTACTGTTTGATTTGGATATCTTTAACATATAAACATTGTTTGGCCTCCCAGATTTTATGCCCAACTCTGGGGAACCACGAAGCAGCTAGGAGTTCAGATAAAAGAAAACTGCATCTGGCCAGTTTTGATTGATCTGACCTGAAGTCCCAGTTTGTTTGTGTAATTCTTGATTCCCTTTGCTGTTCTCTTGGGGGAGGACAGGACCTCATCTTGTACAGAGCAGTGAATCATTGACGTCTCTTAAATCTTGAGCTGTAATTCAGGCAGAGCGCTGCTTGGCACAGGATTATGGATCTAAAAGATTAAAATCGATCTCAGTTTGGGACCCATGTCTTGTAAATTTTTTACCTACTGAATTTGAGTGAAGCAACAGAAACGGTAAAAGCATAATTATTTTCCAAGATGGCTTCATAGCAAATAAGGCACCTTTTTCTTTTAAATGTTCATTCATTTTTGAAAGAGAGACATGTAGCACGAGTGGGCGAGGGCAGAGAGAGAGGGAGACACAGAATCTGAAGCAGGCTCCAGACCCTGAGCTGTCAGCACAGAGACTGAAGCCAGGCTCGAACCCAAAAACTCTGAGATCATGACCTGAGCCAAAGTCAAATGTGCAACTGACTGAGCCAACCAGGCGCCCCAAATAAGGCATCTTTATAAAAACAAACATCCAGAAGCCACCTTTACAAGGCTTGCTTTCTAAAGATTCCCTTGTGAATTGTTGTGTCTGGCCCAGACCCTCTTTAAAATAAAAAATGTACGGAAATCTATTTCCCATTTGCAAGAAGAGTCCATGTGCCTTACTTAAGAAGGAGTGCTCAGGATTTAATGAGCCTGTGGCCGGCTCTAAGCTCATCACTAACTGTGAAAATCAGGCAGTGTCTTCTAACTTCTCTGTAAAATGACAGCAATCATAGTATCCCCTTCCGAAGAGTGACGTATTAAAATGAGATAACATGCGCGTAGAGCACGAGAACACTGATATTAAGTGCTCGACACGTGTAACTATTTTTGTTTTTATGTCTTTATGCTGCGTTCTAATCCAAATCCAGTATTAGGTAATTTCTTCTTGGCTGCCTGACAGATGTAAAACATTGAGCCTAAACAATCGTAGGAAAAAGTTTCTGAAATGTTTTCAACAAGCATTAGCCAAGAAGTGTCTCCCTAAAGGACGTTAGAAATACATCTTCTCAAGATACCAAGATATCACGGCAGAGGTACCGTTGATTGATTGTCCTCCTGGTGAAAGCGAGGCACTTGTTCAAAGAAATCATTTCACATTTTTTCCACAGATGTGACAGCCATGCAGGACCTTCCGTGTCTGTGAGGCGAAACGCTACGGTGAGTAACCAGAAGTGAAACGCTACGCTCAGGAATTGTGCTTTAATGAGCCCCCCCATTGGCCACCTACGTAAATAGGCTTCTCCTTGGCTCAGTTTTACATTGACCTTAGTTAGACATCTTAGATTTCTCCTAGGGAGTTTAAAGTTTCCCAACTGTGGTGGTTTCTAGGACTGAGGTCATCGTGTACCACTCACCCCCTCAGCGGCATCTCTGACACTCTCCCACGGGCCACCCCTGTATATCCCTAAAGCACTGGGCAGAGGAAGACGTGAGAGGCATTCACTGCCACCCTTACAACATCATTTGTGTTCAGAGTGGAAGCGAGGATTGGCTGGAGCAAGTTCACGTGGGGGAACTGACCCAACATAACCCTCCACCAAGGGCTTAGACTTCAGTTTATCTGTTCACATGCTTACAAGATGGAGAAGCTGTAAGTCTTTGTGTCTCGCTTTTTCATGGTCTTAACTTTTGATCTTCACGTGCCTGTGTCTTACTGTGTGACTCATGTGTTTGGGCGATGAAAGAGAATGTTGGAAAGGCCCCAAGAGTGCAGGAGGAGGATAGAGGCAGTTTTCAATTCATTGCGGTCCTAGTACCAGTGCCCACATTTCTCTCGCTCTCTCCCTGTGCCCCGCCTTTTTTTTTTCCCCAGAAAGCATGGTAGAATTCTAGTGAGGAGTACCTATAAACAGGGCTTCTTTATTTCAGAAACTTTTAAAAGAGAGTCCCCTTTCTTCTTCAGCCTAATGCCACCTCTTTGTGAACAACATGAGCCCTGTCTCCTCTACATGCTTGAGCCCCGGCCAGATGACCAGCACCAATAACTGCTTCCCTCTCTTTGCGAAGCTCCCATCACCCAGGCACCTGATGTAGATCATTTCACTTGATCCCCAGAGAAAATCTGTAAAGTAGACTATTATTATCCCCATTTGAAAGATGAAGAAACTGAGGTTCAGAGAACTTGAAGATCATGTTCAAGGTCCCTGGTGAATGGTAGAGTCGAGGTTAGAAGATCTGGGTTTCTGGGAGTCCACAGGCAGAAGTCAGTAATGCCTGGGGTTCTGTCAGCCCGGAAGCCCTGCTTGCTTATGATCACAGGGTTGCTCACCACCGGTAGACTGTCCTTTAACTGAGCAGGGGACCGAAGGGTCATGTCTCGAGCCCTGCTCCCGCATGCCTCTGGACTCCTGCTTTTCCTTGGAGAAGTACTCAGAGCTGACCTCCCTCTATCGTTCGAGAGCATTGGGGTCTGAAGCAGACGAGGGACCAAAAAGAATTGCAAATGCAAATGCAAAAGCCCTAAGAGACTCTCAACAATGAATTGCAGGAGTCTACCCCCAAAACCAAGAGCACATTGCATACACCGCATGTTAGCCAACTTGACAATAAATTATATTTAAGAAAAAGAATTGCAAATGCCTGGAGGTTGAAAACAGTAGAGCTAATTTGGAACTCTCAGGACGTGACAATCCAGTCTGAGGATTAATAGGTTACCTTTTGCTGGCCCTCTTGATTGCCACTTGCATTTAACCATTTCACTACTCAGAAGCATGCCCTTCTAAAAGGGTAAGACCTGGGAAAAGAAATGAAACTGAAGCCAGTGATTGTTGACTCCCGTTAATAACTTTTATAAAAATTCGGAGAGAGAGGGGCACCTGGGTGGCTCAGTCGGTTAAGCATCCAACCGTCAGCTCAGGTCATGATCTTGCAGTTGGTGAGTTCGAGCCCAGCATCAGGCTCCGTGCTGTCAGCCTGCTTTGTTCTGTGTCTCCCTCTCTCTCTCTCTCTCTGCCCCTCCCCCACTTGCTCTCTCTCTCTCTCTCTCTCTCTCTCTCTCGAAAATAAATGACACATTAAAAAAGGAAGTCAGAGAGAGAAAATAATGAAACTGTCTAAAGCAAAGGTTTTGTGTGACGTGTAGATTTCCATTACTTATTCATGGAAATCTTATCTCCTTCACCTGCAAAAGGCTAGAAGTTGGCCATTGCTGCTGAGGCCATTGCTGCTTGATCTTGCCAAGATCCGAGGTAATAAATTTCCCATCACTTGGTTAGCAGCCTGTCAGGAAGGGTACAGAGGGGATTCTGGTATTTTACAGGAGATTGTGCTACGTTGTTAGATGACCTTCCACTTAAAGAAAGCTGCTATTTAAACATTTTTTTAATGTTTACTTATTTTTGAGAGAGAGAGAGAGAGCGTGAGCGAGCAGGGGACACCACCACAGAGCCTGATGCGGGGCTCAAACCCACGAACTGCAAGATCATGACCTGAGCCGAAACCAAGAGTCGGATGCTTAACTGACTGAGCCACCCAGCTCCCCAGAGACCTGCTATTTAAACATTTTCATCAGCTTAACAGCAGCCAAGGTTCTCAGAAAAACGGAATTTTTAGAGCCAGAGAGAAGGTTAGAGATTTGTAGCTCAGAGTTTCTCCCAGCCTCAGCACTACTGACATTTTGGGCCGCGTCCTTCTCTGTTGCGAGGCCATCGTGTGTTCAAACTCACAGGTAGGGAATGCCTATAGTTCTCCTCCACTCAAGTGTGAGCATCAAAAATATCTCCAAAACATGCCAGTGTTCTCTGGGGAGCAGATCTCCCCCAGTGAGAGCCGTCTCCTTATAGGTGAGGACACTGGGGTCAAAGTGGTCACCATTCTGAGACAAAAGACAAAGACAGATAGCCTTGGCCACTTGATCACTTCTCGTCTCTGAACAGATTTTGGCTGGGCCTGATGTTAGGTGACATGCCAGCTCTGTTTCCACCCACCCCCCCACCACCAACAACACACCGCCTGCATACTCAGCACACCGGGCCAGCGTGAGCTCCCCAAGGCCAGGACCATGTCTGCGCTCTTGTCTCTCCCCATGGCTTGGCACAATCTGAGCACTCAGAAATTGAAAGAAGAAATGAATGAGTGCTTTTAAGCTGCAGGTGCATTGGTGGATTTGGCCTTTGCCAGAAAACAGAGAACACATTCAGGAACACTCTGAAAAATTAATCTGTTAGCTTTGCCAAGACGTTTGATAATATCACTGAGCTCAGGCTTCAGCTCTGACAGCTGTTGTACAGGTTTGGCCACCCTAGGAAGTTCTCACATAGTCTAAGGTTACTCTGTGACAGAAGGTTTGTTTGTCTCATCATGCCAGGATTGCAGACAATATCAGTAGAGTGAATTGGGTTGAGTAAAAGGCCTCATTTTGCTCAGCCTCTTTTATGCACCGTGTTTGAGAATGTAACAGACATCCTAAAAGCCAGCATTTTCAGACTCTGGTGTCTAATTCTTTGGAACACTTTTCTAGTTCTTTTTTAAAAAAAATTTTTTTAATGTTCATTTATTTCTGAGACAGGGAGAGACAGAGCATGAGTGGTGGAGGGGCAGAGAGAGAGGGAGACACAGAACCCGAAGCAGGCTCCATGCTCCGAGCTGTCAGCACAGAGCCCGACGTGGGGCCCGAACCCACAAACCGTGAGATCGTGACCTGAGCTGAAGTCGGTCGCTGAACCGACTGAGCCACCCAGGCGCCCAACACTTTTCTAGTTCTTTAGACTATAAGCATTGGCAGGAATCCTCCAGGAAATCCTCTGTAACCCCAGAAAAATAGCGATGACTAACAATGAGGACTCGGTAAGTGCTGGCTACCATTTGAAAGTGTTTTACAGCGATTAATTCATAATCGTCAGCATCACCCAACGAGTGGGGGAGGGGTGCTGCTACTCTTATCGTCATTCTTACTTCTTCATTTTACTAAGAAAGAAGCGAAGGTAGAGAAAGGTTAAGTAACTTGTCCAAAGTTATGCCACTATTAAGAGGCAGAAGTAGGGTTTTGAACTGGGTGGAACTCATGTGTTTGACCATTAGGCTTTCTTCCCTTAGATGTGCTTTTCCAAGTCGTAATACTGTACATATTTGGTGTCTCAATTTTTGTAATCTTTACTAGAAATCTCATATGTGTAATTTTCCACCTTGGTCTGCCATAAATCAGTCCCTAACTGCATGTACGTGGAGGGCATGGAATGCTTAAAGCAAGGTTTTCATCCACAGGGCTTATCAGCTAAATAAGGATCGTGTACGTGAGTAAAATACCAGTAAACAGCAACATAAAGAACAGGGTTAGGGGTCACATCACAGGAGTGTGAGTAGCCAGTGCCACCAGTTATTATTCATATGACTTAAGTAAGGCACTTATCCAGGATTCAGTGTTTCATCTGCAGAATGGGAATGATAATCCCTACCTCACTTGCAAATTTGTTCTAAGGATCTGATGAGAGAGGATATTTTGAAAGTATATTGAAAACGGAAGAAATGGGTGATTTTGCTCAAATATAAGATAGGTGGTATCGAATGACTGTACCAAAAATGGGTTGGAGAAACGGGAAAAGATATGGCAGGAAGAGAGGTGTTGGAATTTTGCTCAGTAAATACTAGCGAGTCACTTACACGTGGATACTATGCTGGGTGCACAGGATACAGAGGAGAATACTAGTTATTTTAGAAGGTGGTCCACTTACAGGGTCCTAACCCATTTGTCTTCAAATGCTTGGTTTCTTGGATCAGGGCGGGGACTGAAATGTGCGATAGACAGGAAGGAGAGAGGTCTAGTGGTAAAGTAGAAGTGGAAAGAAGGTCAACACTTCAGTAGGATATCATGGGTATAATAATATGCACCACGATGGGTGTAAAACCACGATGGTAACTAATTCTTCCCAGGGAGAAGAGCTCGCAGAAACAGAGATGAGCTGGACACTGAAGGGCGCATTGCCATTTTCTGAGAGAAGAGCAGAGAGGGCCGAGATAAGAGCAGAGACGTGGAGGTCTAGGACGAAGGGCACGACATTTTAGAGAACTGTGTGTAGTGAACTTGGAGCACAGGGCCCTTGAAGAGAGTTGGGGAGAGGAATGGCTGAAATTCAAGGTTGGAATAGCATTTCAACCCGATTTTGCTGCATGGAGGTGTTTTGAACCTCCTCCTCTAGGCTAGAATGGAAAATAGGCTTCATCTCTTATGGCAACTTCGTGGCGCGGAACATGGTTCAGAGGAGGGTTCTGAGTCCAAGATGGAGTCCTGACTGAGGATCCGTGTGTGCTCTGGGCCCCAGAGGGATTTACCTCTGTTCTAGGTAAGAGGAAACCTCTTCCCAGCGGCCTCAGAAGATGCTTCTAGCTAGGATAGAGTGTGCTAATAAGCTAATATAACAGTAAAGACAGGTGATTTGGCCTGGGCTCTGGAATCTCACGGACTGGGAAGAAATCCGTCCCTCCACCAGTGTGACCTGAATCAATTGACCTGACCTCTTGAAACCTTTTTTTTCTCAAAGGGTCGTAATAATAGTACCAACTTCATTGGGTGGTTAAAATAATGAAAAAGGTAACCTGTATAAAATGCTAGGCACATTGCCTAGACCATTCAGCTGCTGCTGCTGCTGCTGATAAAAACTAATTATGATACGACTAACATACAGCTCAAATAAAAGGGATCTATAGAGCAGTAATAGTGTTCAGTCTTCTCTGTGTTTGGTACCTACCATTGCCTAGCATGACTTTTTTCTTTTTAACATTAGAGACAGAGAAAGAGACAGAGAGAGAGAAAATGCATATGAATCCCAAGCAGGCTCCATGCTCAGCGAAGAGCCTGATGTGGGGCTTGATCCCATGACCCTGGGATCGTGACCTGAGCCAAAATCAAGAGTCGAGCTCAACCAACTGAGCCGCCCCTAGGAGTGACTTTTTTAACCATTTTGTCACTGGAAAAAATACCCTTGCAGAGTTCAAATTGAGTGTAAACAAACGCTCTGTATTTTCTCTTAGTCATATAACTTGTACCTCTGTGTAGGGGAAACATCCTTAACATGTTGGACGAGTAGTGTTGGTCTTGACGCAGAGGATTCGGGCAGACGTATGACCAAAGGAAGTTATATTCAGGGTCTCTAGTGGGCGATAATCCCTCCCATCTTTGAGAGGTTCATTTTTTCCTGAGCCCTCAGTCCAAGTATTTTTCACTTATGTACGAATTTGCATTATAAAAGGCATATGATCCAGGGGGCCAAAAGGAATGTATTCTGGTCTAGAGAGAGGAAATCTGGAGTTTGTTTGGGTGTTAAAAATGGTTGAGAGACACTGAAGCCAGCCATTCTCTTAATCAGATGCATGTAGTCCACACGAGTGATTAGTTTCTGGTTATATTACCTCCAAATGGGATCTTACTGTAGTTTTGTTTTGCCTCTAGTATTTGTTTACTTCTGAATTTTATATTAGTGTGTTAAATTATATCCAATGATCTACATCCTAAGTTATCACAGGATTGTTTCTCTGTTATTCATAAATCTCTGTGTATATTCCATTACACATAGAACTGAAAATCACAAGTCAGTGAAATTGGGGCAGGGCTCCTACAAGACATAATGATTTAGATCTTGAGGAAGAAACTAGCAGGAGTAAAAATACTGGATTGTGAGGAATATAGAAATCAGGAGAACCTGGGGTTTGGAATTGGACAGACCTGTGATAGAGAAGTAAAAAAGCTGGAGCTTTGGAAAAGTTAGAGATTGGTCTTGGGCATTCAAGGGAAATGAAACATAATGGCGAACACCAAATGGAAAGAGAAAACTTGGGGGGAAGAGGCACCCAAGCAGCAAGGACTGGGGAGCAGAGTGAGCTGACCACAGTGGCTGAATGGAAAGTGCTGGCCTTGTTCAGGGACGGGTGCAGAAGGAGTTACAGACAGAGTCCTCAGCGAAGAGATGGTGTGACAGAGGAAATGCAAATGGTGTTTTGGCAAAAGAAGGTGAAGCTGTGGGAGGGGGTAATCCCCCAAGGTCAGGGAGACAAATTAAGCTTGAATGTAGGGTAGTGATGGATTTGGAGAAATCAAGATAGGGGGCGCCTGGGTGGCTCGGTCAGTTAAGCGTCGGACTTCCGCTTGGGTCATGATCTCATGGTGAGTTAGAGCCCTGCGTCGGTCTCTGTGCTGACAGCTCAGAGCCTGGAGCCTGCTTTGGATTCTGTGTCCCCCTCTCTCTCTGCCCTTACCCCACACTCGTTCTCTCCCTCTCTCTCTCAAAAATAAGTAAAAATGTAAAAAATTAAAATATATCAAGATAAACAGTTGCTGTAAAGAAAGGAAAACATCATTAGCTCTACATCATCCTCCTAAACCCTGTAAAACCAGCAATGGTGTTTCAAAAAAAAACCCAACCATTTATAAGGTCATACTTTGTAGCGCTTTTGATTCAGAGAGCACTGTTAATCAGTGCCTTATGTCTGTCCGGGAGGTTCTGCCATTCTGCATGAACGCTATGGATAGAAATACTTTCTGTTTTCATCTAAGTGCAAGTTCACAAATCTTAAGGTCCACTACAAGCTTCAGGTAGCCAGCTCTTGACAGACCTGAGGACGGTGTTAAATCTAAAATTCAAGCCACTGGGGCCATGAAGACCACACTCCCAATTCAAGAGGTCGATTTCTTCACTGTTTTCCAGGAACCTCCCTAAGATTTGTGTGGTGCTGTGTAAGTTTGTAGGAGTGTTTGGCAAACAGATGCTCAATAATTGCTTGCAGACTCATACTAAAAACCATTAGTGAGGTACAGAGAAGTTTGTGATCACTTGCAAATGACAGAAACAATGAAACACTGTACGTTGAGAAAGCAGTGTTAGAAAAATTGATGTGTGGTCCTTAGGCTTTACGTTTTGGGAAATTTTTGCGGAGACATGTGCGTGTTCTGGCTAGGGAAGGTCCACAAATAATCTTGCATTTTCTGTTTTAAAATTGGCAGGCCAAAATATACAGTTCACCTCTGGAAAATCAACCAGTTGACAGTGTCTTTGTCCCCGGGCAAGCAGGCATGAGGGAGGGAAGTGGTATGCCTCCCTGGGATGCTTCACTGCTGGAAAACGAGTTTTTCCAAGGTAAGTCTATGCACTGAACTGCCTTGGGACGCCCTGCGCTAAAGCAAATAGTGATTCCAGTTTGTATTAAAATGCTCGAAACATATCACACCCTGTACTTTATTTTTGAAATCCTTTTATTTACCTTATCTGAAGAGGAGGCTGTTATGCTATTTATTGTATTGTTTTATGTTTATTTATTTATTTTCGAGAGACAGAGCAAGAGTAGGGAAGGAGCAGAGAGAGCGAGGGAGACAGAGAATCCCAAGCAGGCTGTGTGCTGACAGGACAGAGCCCATTGTGGGGCTCAGTCTCACAAACCGTGAGATCATGACCTGAGCCAAAATCAAGAGTGGGATGCTCAACCAACAGAGCCACCCAGGTGTACCTGTTATCTGCTATTAACACAAATATTAAAGAATCTTATATTTGAATATAATCTAAACAAATATGCCCAGACCAATGCTGATAAATCTGTGGAGTGAGAGTAATGTTTAATATTAACCTCAGGTAAAAGGAAATGCCTTTTTAGGAAATATGTCTATAAAATACTGTTCCTAACAGACTTTTATTGTTCCCAATCAGTACCTAAAGGCACAGTGATGAAATCTAACTGTTGTTGAACAATTAGTCTTGTAGAACAGATGACAATAAAGACTGAAACAGATTCCAAAAGTAACTACATGCACATGAATGTTATTATTATATAAGCATAGCTCCTTTTTTAAAAATGTTTTTAATGTTTATTATTTATTTTTGAGAAAGAAGAGAGAGAGGGAGAGAGCGTGAGCAGGGGAGGGGCAAAGAGAGAGGGAGACATAGAAGCTGAAGCAGGCTCCAGTCTCTGAGCCATCAGCACAGAGCCCAATGCGGGGCTTGAACTCATGAACCATGAGACCATGACCTGAGCCAAGGTCAGACGCTTCACAGACTGAACCACCCAGGTGCCCCAAGCATGGCTTCTCTTTGCATAAGTTATTCAGTATCAAAAATAAGGCTGGGCATCTAAAAGTGAACTCTGAAGTCATTCACCAGCTTCACCCCGAGGAACTAAATCCAATTTGCAAAGGCAAGGGCACTGTAGTTGGGACAGGTGGGGTGGTCAGTGAGGGATGTCCAGCGAGGGGGTCAGCCTTTCAGTAAGATGGCTCCTGGCAGAGAACTTGCTTCAGAGAAAAGAAGCCCAGAGGAAAATCTCTGTTCCAAAACGCAGCTTTTGCTGGTACAGGAGAGCTACTGTTTACAAAATGAAAAAAAATGATTTGTCTTCTCTGAAAAAAAAGAGGAAACACAGATTTTTTTTTTTTTTTTTTTTTTTACCTCAAGAGTAATGAATAAAACAGCATTACTTGGGATTATAAGTGGCCTTGAGCAATTTAGAAGCTTTCTCTGGGGATGTTAAGAGGTGTTATATCTGGGGAGGATTCCAGGTGATTTCACCTCTTTTGTTATACTTTCCTCTATTTTCTGTTATTACCATATAGATGTTGCCCTTGTAGGCAGCAAAAGACTTTAAGGGGAAAAAAAACTACGAACAGCTGGAAACAGAGAACAGAAATCAGAGATTTTATTACAATTTGTTTTAAAGACGGATTTTTACTCATTACATAGTTTTGTTTCCTTTTTGCCTCACCTTACGGTTTGGCACTGTTTGATTTTTGTGTGTGTAGATATATGGAATTATTTCAGAGACTGGAGATAATTTTCTTTCTTCATTTTTTTATTTCAGGGTGATTCCCTGAAGAATTGCTTAGTTATAGATCTTTAATGCTCAAGATTGGTTCTTTTGCTGGCTGTGCATACTTAAATAGCACCAGCTTACAAATAAAATAAGGTGGGGAAAATCCAGAACATCAAAACTCTCTTCAGTCCCTGCCTTAACCTAGTTGACGTGTCCGCAGATACATCCCACATGTGTTCACAAATACTGACTCTGTCGCCGAAGAGATAAAAATCAGAATTTTTAAATGATTATTTATTTACTCTTGAGGCGGGGAGGGACAGAGAGAGAGACGCACAGAATCCAAAGCAGGCTCCAGTCTCTGAGCTGTCAGCACAGAGCCTAATGGGGGGATTGAACTCAGGAGCCGTAAGATCATGACCTGAGCCGAAGCCAGATGCTTAACTGACTGAGCCACCCAGGTGCCCCCAAATCAAATTTTTTAATGACAAATAATTTTAAATAACCAAGGAGAGAATGTATCATTTTATGTAACAGAGGAAGAAAGGTATGACTTCTCCAGCAGCTTAAATAATCCCATAACTTATTCCTCAGACAACTTTTGATTCTCATTAATGAACATTTCTTCAATAAACACATAATCTATGTGTTTGTATTTATTGGAACATGAATGTGGTAAAGTATATCCACTATAGGATGGCCCTTAGGGAATCTTGAGACCTTAAAAGATTATGGTTCCATTTAAATTCTGAGAGGTTTTTATTGAGGAAAAGAGGTCAAATATGATTAAATAAACACAATTCAAAGACACAGAGCCTGTGGTCCTTGTAAGCATGATCTCTGGGGCTCGGATTGCCCTAGGTCCTCTGTATTATGAAGAGGTCACTGAACTCTGACTTGCACACCGCCCTCTGACCGTGCCATTGAGAGAAACAGGAGCAAACATTGCTTAACGGCAACGACTTCAAATCCTTGTAACATTATGAGCTTATAGTGAAATCATCTTTATAGTTCACTAAAAGAAAGAATGAAAAGCGAGCTTTTATGGCACAGGCGCTTCATTGTGCAGACCCAGGAGACTGACTGCCTGGATCCACTTACTAGCTGTGTGTCCCCGACAACTGAATCTGTTCATGCCTCAGTTTCCTCATTTATAACACAAGCACAGTAATAGTACCAATCTTAAAAGGTTATGTGAGGATTTAATGAGTTAATAAATTAAGTGTTTAGAACTGGGCCTGACACATAGAAAGTACAATATTATAGGGGTGATAATGGGTCTTAATTTTTCCAGGAAAAAAACAATTGACGATGAGTATATCATTTAACAATATTGTATAGAACTCTAAATTTTATATGTTGCTCAAATCCATCCAAATAAGAATGTTTATAATTTTTTTTTAATTTTATTTGTTTATGTATGTATTTATTTATTTAGAGAGCTAGAGCATGAGTGGGGGGAGGGGCAGAGAGAAGGGAGACACAGAATCTGAAGCAGGCTCCAGGCTCTGAGCTGTCAGCACAGTGCCCGACACGGGGCTGGAACTCACGAACTGTGAGATCATGACTTCAGCCAAAGTCAGACGCTTAACCGACTGAGCCACCTGGGTGCTCCTATAAATTTTATAAAGTGTGTTTATAGATTACATGCTTAATAAGCTTTTGGTAGTAGTGCCATTTGCTTAACAGTACAACTAAGAAATCACGCATTATTTATAGACTCTCATTTTTATTGCAATCCTCTGAGGTAAGCATGGTGGGAAATATCTTAGCTACCCTAGTGACACAAAAGATGAGCTAAAAAGTAAAAACGCCACAATTAAAATGTTGTGGTTAGAAAACAAAAATGTAGCTTTATGTTCTTAAGGCATCGTGGAAGGTTAGTTTTGAAAAAGTATGATTTGGAAAAGCATGAAAAAAGAAACTTCTACTACAACCTTGTAAAAGTCACAGTCTCTTAAAAACATAATCTAAACTAATGTCACCACCTTTATATAAAGAGTCGCCTGGGTGGCTCAGTCGGGCGAGCGTCCAGTTTTGGCTTGGGTCATGATCTCATGGTTCGTGGGTTCGAGCCCCGCGTCGGGCTCTGTGCTGACAGCTCGCGGCCTGGAGCCTGCTTCAGATTCGGTGTCTTCCTCTCTCTCTCTGCCTCTCCCCTACTCATGCTCTCTCTGTCTCTCAAAAATAAACATTAAAAAATTTTTTTAAAAATAATAAATGATTTTATTTCTTGAAGAAGGACCTCAAAAACTCATTATTATTAGACTATAAAATCTCATACAAAAAAAAAAAAAAACCTGACTCATATTCTCCTTTCAGTTTTAGACGACTTGGATAATAAACTGGCTCAGGAACAATGTCCAAGCTCAGGGAATACCAAAGCACCTCTCAACTATGGATCAAGAGCACAGTGCAGCCATTTTTACTCCAGGGGGAACACGCACGGAAATATCACGGGAAGGTACCAAAACCACCATAATGGAGCTTCTACTATGTCTATCTATGACATCCTAAGACCAGGAACCCCTAGGGAAGGTTTTAAAACCTTTTCTCCTAGAACAAAAACAATTTATGATATGTACAGGACAAGGGAGCCCAGACTCTCAACGGAAGATTACGTGCAAAAGAATAGTTTCGGTAGTACTTCTCTGTGTTTCGACAGCAGGCAGCCATCAACTTCACCGGCTACAATATATTTCACAACAAGAAGCTTACATTTTCCAACAGTAACTCAGAACAAGAGTGGGTTTATACCACCAAGACACCAGCAGAGCCCAAAGAGAACTCCTTTATCATCCATTATATGGAATAGATCAGATTCTTCCGGAGGTAGGCAGAGCCAGGAAGAATTCCTGGGGGCACCTTCACCGATGGAGATTGACTCTGCTGACCAGTATGTCTATCCCAGGTGTTTTCAGGAGAATAGGAGATACGAATTTTACCGTTCACAGAGTGTTTACCAAGGTGTTCATTTAGACGCCTGCATGGATAATGCAATGAGTCCTGACCCATTTGAGAACTCAGAAAATATGCCGTTCTACCATCAAGAACACCCATTTGCTAGATGTTTCTCTAGCAATACCTTTGGACGAAACAGGGAACAGAGATTTAAACAAAGTCCTCTTTGGGGCCAACACGAAGAACATTCTTTCTGGTCTGACTTCCCTCAAAGTAGGCATCCATTCACTTCTCACAGAGATTCTGAAATGATATCCATGGAAGTATCAGCTGGTCACAGCCATAGCATTCATTCTCAACACTGGGGATCATTTTCTCCTGGTTACAAAACAAATATTTTCAGAGATCATGAAGAGCCACATCTCTGGCAGTTTGACTCTCAGACAACCACGCTGGAGAGCACGGAGGTGTCGCGAGGCAGTGAGAGCCAGACGACTCATTTCAGCATGCCAGACGTTTGCCCTGGGACTGGTCCCAGCTATCACAGCACATCTGGCAGGTCAGTATGCCAACAGGGCGGTCCTCCTACAGAAGTACACCTGGACAAAGAACCTTACTCGTTTGGAAATACTCAGACAACTCTAGCATCCTCATTCAACACCTCCTTCCCCCCGATTCCCGATGACAGAGGGAACCCTCAGAGGCCCAGCTTTCAGAATCCCACAGTTGCTATGCACAAAATTAAGCCCGCCTCTCTGCCAATAAAAAGCTATACGGAAGTCACTGTGACCAAGAGCGATTCGGTCGATTCTCCACCTCTTACTGAAAGCCCACCCAGTATCTTGGTCACACAAGTGACTAAGGAGAAAGTCTTGAAGGAATCTCTTTGGGAAGAAGACAAACAACTACACAAGATGGACCGGACACACATGACAAGTGAAGTCCCCCAACCGGTCTCACAGACAGTAACCTCTAACCATGCCTCTGACGTTCAAAATCCCCTCTCCCAGGAGTCAGCCAAGGGCAAAGGGTTTGCTTTTAATGCATCTACCACAGTAAGTTCAAAGAGGTCACCTGGAGTCATTTCTAGGAAAGAGAGCCCCAAAATTCATATATCACACAGAGAGCGATCCAATGAACTTAAAAAAGATAAGAATCACACGGGGGACAGAAAACTTGGCTCAGCAACTTCCCTTGCTTTCATTCAGGAACGCACAACAGCGTCTTGGCCCAGCCCAGATCAAGGTTGTCACCAGGAAGTAAGAGCAAGTACTGAAGCTATTTCAGGCATTATTAAAAATAACCACTGGAGCTCTGAACCTGCTGATGGCCAAAAGGCACAGTCTGCAGAAAAGCCTGCTATTTCAGATACCAAGGAAGAACAAGGTACCACAAGTCCTTCCACCAACTGTAGCAAACCAGCTGCTCGTCGTAAGATCCCACGCGATTCTTCAGATCTGTCATCGGGTATACTACCTGGCTCCTCACCATCGAATAATTCTTTCCTTGACACTCCGGCGATTCCTTCAACAACAGTGTTCTCCAGGAAAAGTCCTTCGGGCAAGGATCCATCTCTGGGAGAAAGAGCACAAAAGGACAATGATAGCAAGGACCAAAGTGATCAGTTTGCCCTAAGCCCCTCAGAAAACCCAAAGCGTAACGATGAGTGTGTACTTGTACACAATGAGGAAGTTGATGTTGCCAAATGGCGTTCTCACTCTCCTTTCAAGGATGGGAAAGGAAAAGGAAAAGTAAGGCGACGCATAGCCTCTCTGGAGAAGTTAAGCAAAATGGAAAGTAGATCAGCACCCACCAGTGATAACAGTAGCTCCGTGGAGATGAATCAAAGCAATTCCAAGCCTCCTGAAGTTCACACGACTTCCTGCACCTCACCAACAAAATCAGCCAGATTTCTCATCAATAACAGGAAGTCGGAAAGTAAGATAATGGCTTCTCCATGTAGGAATGAACCACTTCCATTCCAAGTCAAAAATAATGTGGAACACCCAGCAGGGAAGTATACATTGAACAAATTCGGTCCCAGTTCTTCTGAGTCAGAAAGCACATGTTCCAAAACAGTGTCAGACTCGGTCCCAGTAGCACCTGAAGTCACAGAGAAGGCGACAAGCCTGAAAAACATTGGGTTTGCTTCTGTTAGAAAAGGACCGCTTCCATTCCTCATCAAGAGGGCCGTGTCGTGTCCCTCAGGGGTACCAGATGCCTCAGATGGGAGAGACAAAAGAGAAGAATGCTTGGTCTCAAACACAGATGCTTCTGCTGTAACACTAAAACCTTGGGAGGCGATCATTAGCCCTCTGGAAAATAATTCACCTGTTAGCGATTTGTCTTGGCCAAAAAGACACCACCAAAAGGAATACTTTCCAGAATGCACTGAAAAGGATGGTAAAATTGCTGCCTCCGGGACAGGCCTATTTTCCCTTTCAAACGAAGACCCTCTGCCTTTCTCTTCAGACGCGTCAAGAAAAGAAAGTGGGAAAACGTTACGTAAATTTAAGACCACTAGTACGTTTTCTGTTTCTGGCGATGAAGATAATGTAAAATGTCTTGAGGTGGTTTCAGTATATTACACTCTACCAAGGAAATACAGCAAAAAATTTTCTAACATTCTTGAAAAGTATACACGATATATCGATTCACTTACGGAATCAACTAAAGTGGAGACTGAAACCTTTCCCAATGCTTTTGAAAAAGAAAAGCTAAATTATTCTACCCAAGAGCAGTCAGGAACACCTTCATCTGAAGGTCTAAAGATGCTTGTCACCTCTGCTCAGGAGAAGACCCACTGTCTTTCTCGCACCAGTGAAAATATGACCGCTTCACAATTACCAAGCATTTGGCCCTCAGAACCAACATTACAGGAAGTGGATTCTACTGAGGCACGTGTTTCTCTTCATAAAGGAGAATCTAAAACTGGAGAGATTTCCCCAGATAACTTCGCTAAAACACCCCTAGGTGATTCAGAGAGCAGAAAAGAGAGAGGGAAAAGATTGCAAAGCGAAACTCTGCCTCCTTCATCAATGCTTCAGGAAAAAAAAGGTACAGAAGAGAAAGCTGAAAACTGTCAGCAATCCAGTAAATCGGGCAACAGTGGTCCTTCTAATCTCCCAGCCCATTCAGAAGAGAATGTTGGAAGTTCCCAAAATGGAAGAAGTTCCGGGGAATGTGTAGGTACTAGGATAGCCATCACAGCTCCTGGAACTGGAGAAGGCCTTCCGAGAGAGATCGTGGACGGTAGTTCCAATGGATTGCAGCCTAGTCAAGTAAGAGGGGAAATTGGAACAGATTTCCAAAAAGAGACTAGTAAACCACTTTCTGACTTGGAAAGCCAAGTCTTTGCTCTTACTCCAGCTTTGCATAAACTACAGCTTTTTGAAGGGACTTGTTCAGGTGAACCAGATTTAGACAGTTTGCAGTCTGAACCCAGAGAGCTACCTCCAAGGAGTCAGGAGATAAGCATGACAGAGAACAGCAAGGCTGAAGATGAAATGCTAAAGTTGGCATGGGATCAACCTTCATTTCCTGGAGGAAGCAGTAAACAGAAAACCAGCTTGGATGACCCAGAAAAAGGGAAAAACAGATCCGTAGTTAAACACAGATTGGCAGCCACGTCTAAAGCAAGCAGAAAATTCCGAGTTAAAGATTTAAGCCCCAGAAGACACGTAGCTACTATCTTCCCCCAAAGTGGGAACAGTTCTGGCTTTGGCAGCTTATCTCTTGGCACGGCCGAGTGCAACCTGCCGTCCCCTGAGCCTACTCCAAAGTCCATAGAGTCCAGAAATGAAAGCAGGTTGAGTCGCGATATGACGGATGTGGAAAAGTCAGAGAACTCTCTCCAGGTTACTGTAATACCCAGTAGAGAAGCTTCTACACACTTAAGCAATCCGAAGTCTAACAGCATTTCACAGCTACAGCAGAATGGGTCTAAAAATATCTCAGAATCATCACCAAAGTATGAGAAGTCTAAAGATGTAACAGCAGCTCAGACTTTGGAAAGAGAGTCAAGAACTTTGGCCCAACCCACATTCCCCAACCTCGGGGAAGCAGACTTCTCTGACCATCAGAGAAGAATAAACCCTCCTTTTCCTTTGGAGCCTACAGAGAAATCTAGAGTAAGCATTCCAATGGCCAGTTATCAGCAACAACAAAGAAGTGCTTCATCTCTGGAGTGGGGACCTGAACTGCACCCCTATCGTTCAAACAGTTTAAAAAGCATCAATGTGCATGGTGATCTGGTACGCAAAAGTCATCCTCCAAAGGTCAGGGGGCGCCATTTTTCTGAGAGCACTTCTATTGACAATGCCCTGAGTGAACTGACCCTCGGGGATGAATTCTCTGGCAACAGCGGATACAGTCGAAGATTCCGATCCTTTTCTGAGCTTTCCTCCTGTGATGGAAATGAAAACCGGACTTTGGGTGGCGGCAGAACAAAAATGGGGCCCAAGTTTGCAACATCTATATCTAGACCTATTGACTATGGAATTTTTGGGAAAGAACAACAGTTGGCTTTCTTGGAGAACGTAAAGAGGTCACTCACACAAGGAAGATTATGGAAACCAAGTTTTCTTAAGAACCCCGGCTTCCTGAAAGATGATGTAATTAACCATCCTCAGCCAACAGAGCTACCAAGCTCAGATTCTCCGAGCGGCCAGATGCCGGAAGATGCCTTATCTCCAGGCGCACCACTTTGTATCTATGAAAAGACTCCAGTAGACTCAGATTGTGACACGGACACAACCACGGATGACGAATACTATCTGGATGAAAATGACAAAGAGTCAGAACTGTGAGGCTTCTTCAGTAACATGCATATAACCTTTCCACCAAAAGTTTGTAATGGAAATCAAGTGTACATGTGTATGCCCTTGAGAAGGACACATATAAAAAAGATCTAGTGTGGGCAGCACCTACTCTGAAACTACCCAGATTCTCTTTCCCCCCCCCCCTATAATATATAAACATATATAAGCATTATATGCTTCCTAAATTCTAGAACAAATGAATTCTTGTTTTGGGGGGGGGGTTCTCTATCCAATTTTGGCTTTCTGCTTTACTCTCTCCCTAACTTTTTTTTATACCTTTCACTGTCATTTACAACCCTAGTGTCCCAGGCGTACACAAAACTTATTAATTACCCAGAACAACCAGAAAATTCTGTATGGCCTCTTCCAATCCATGCCCTATATTCAGGACATTAAAAAAAATGTAGGGATGATGACAATGGAGTAAATATTAGCATCCTGTTTGACTCATCAGCATTTAGAAGGATTAGGGTTTTTTTTTCTTTCTTTCAAACAAACATAAGGAAATTTTCACAAGGGCATGGTGTTATATCCATAGTGAAGCCAGGGAGCAGATGTTTGATGTATTTGTTGAGGTTACAGAAGAGGAGCTGAATCCCTTTCAAACCAAAAAATAAGAGTACTCCTGGCAATACCTTTGAAGACATTGGTACGGTCTGGGTGACTTGTTAAGGACTGAATTTAAAAAAAAATTTTTTTTTAACGTTTATTTATTTTTGAGAGAGAGAGTGCAAGCGGGAGAGGGGCAGAGAGAGAGAGACAAAGAATCTGAAGCAGGCTCCAGGCTCTGAGCTGTCAGCCCAGAGCCTGATGCAGGGCTCCACCTTAGGAACCATGAGATCACTGCCTGAGCCGCTTAAGCTTGGACGCTTAACCCACTGAGCCACCCAGGCATCCCTAAGGGCTGAATTTTAATCTAGTCGATGAGACTCAGACTAGGCAACATGCTGGTGCAGAAGGTGGCTTGGCCACAGACCGTGCTTAGGAAGGGAGCATGACTGGGCCTGCAGGTACGTGGACGTCTGTCAAGAGACTGGCTTATCCTCACTGCAGCTTTCTCCTCAGCTGGTTTTTCTCATTTCTCCAGGACAATCCATTTCTCGATTTTTATTTGCAGGACAGAACACTTTTTTTTTTTTTTTTCCTGTGCATGTTCTTGTCATGAATATCCAGCGGGAGCACTGGCCAAACCCCTCAAATGCTGCTGAGTCAGATCAGATGCCCTGGGATTCAGTCTTCTTTGCAGGATCATTTACCAAACCCATGGGGAATGATACGGCAGAGCTTCTAAGGGCTTGTCGCTAGGATTCTCTCAATAATTTATCTAGGCTAAATACGTCTCATACTCACTGATAACTTGATTTTTAACTCTGTAGTTGCCAGGCAGAACTTCTGGAACTTTCTCTCCTAACAGGATCAACACCAGTAGATGGCAGTGAAGATAATTGACTAGAACTACAGAAAGCAATGCCATCCGGGATTTTCATACTATGAGGGTCAATGGGAGTGGTTTTCATTTTGATTGGTTTATATTTGCTTCCTGGCCTAACTTTATTCTCCATTGTTCTCACCTAGTCTGTTTCATCCATGTAAATTAAGGATAATGGTAGTGCTGGTGAAGCAAACCGAGATCTGGAACTGATAGAAATGCAAGAAAGAGCTATATTATTATTATCCTCGTAACCATTGCTTTGCCCGGAAGCAAAATGCCACAGCTAGTTTACATCATTTCCAGGACTCTCAAAACCAGTAAACATGTGGTAACTAACACATGTTACTAATAACATGAGAGCTATTCCCTGAGTCTGTAAATTGTTCTAAAGTTCAGGCTCCCACCAATACCAAGCTCAAAGAGACTAATCGTAGCATTTTAAATCAACTGTTCCGAATATTTGAATTTGTATGGTAAAGAGCAAATAACATTCTATCCTTTTTTTTATGTTTGTAAATTCTGCCTTTCCCCTTTTTGTATTTATCTGATTATTTAAGTGAAATTTTCATAAACCATGACTTAAGTTTTCCATGTAGTTTTTAAGATATTCAGAGTTAATATTTTAATATTAAGCTTCTCAGTTTTTGAAAAATGATCGGCTTGCAAGCTCTATTTCAGTAAATACTCTGAGTTTACATGTATGTTACAAAAGGTCAGATGAAGTTACCTTATTTTTCACTGAGTTTAGGCTATAGCAACCGTCACTTAAGGTGAGGATGAACAGCTACCCCGAGGTCCTACTTCCCTGCACTAGAATCTACTATTTGAATTCGAAGGTAATTAATTGATGACCACTATTGCACTATTTGCCTGTTGGTCTGGCTCAAGAATCAAGAAATCCGAAAATTCACACAAATAGCACCTTCTGTGGTTTTATACTTTTATAAAAACACTTCGTTAAAGAAGTACAGCCAATTTCTATGTATTTTAACATACAGACTGCTGCTTTTTAATATTCATTTTTGGTATAGCTATAGTAATTTATAATCGTCATTTTTATACCCCTGACTTGTTTTCTCAAGGATACAATCATTATTAAAATAAACATTCACGTAAATGGAGTAAATCATGAGGGAATCTGTTCTAAGAAGTACCTTTAAATTATTAACTTGTTTAGATAATGTACTTCAACTGTACCCTGTAAAGTTATTTAAAATAGGGCTTCGTGAGGTTGTTTCCGTTTTTAGAGACCTCCTTCTAAATAATTTACCCCTTTACGTTGTAAATACAATGATGCTTATCAAACTCCCAACTGCTACTAACAAGGTTTTGACTGATAGAAAGTGAATAAAAGCAACTTTGCATAGAAGGTAAATGGGTGCCTGTACTAAAATTGAGAAACTCGCACCTCCATAAGAGCACTATTCTCTGTGGAATGCTAGAAGGTTGAAGTGGACTTATTGCTAAGTTTATTGTTAACGGTAGTGATAATGCTTTAGAATATCCCGTTTAAATGTACGGGGTAAATATGTAAATACGTTACTTTCCAAGCAAGTTTGTGAATGTATTACCACTTAGGGGCTGTCTGTGATTGGCACACCTGTGTTTCTGAAGCAAGCAAGCCTTAAGCACTTTTATTAAAATGTTAAAATGTCAAAGAATCCTTTCATGTACCTGTTCTCAGTCGTTTTCTCTAGACATGAAAAGTGTTCACAAGACAAGGTGCACATTTAAAACAATGCCTGTGTTGAAATAAATGATTTAAACAGATGCACCGTTTGACTTGTTTTTTGTTTTTTGTTTTTTGTTTTTTTTTATTCCCAGCCTCAAATGATTATTTTTTAAGTGTGAAAGTTTCAGGAAAAATTCTAAAAAGGTGGCAGGGGTAGATGGGGGTGCCAGATGCATTCAAACAAATCTCTCTGGTTGTTGAATGAGATCAGCCTTATATGGAGTTTTAAAAACACATTGACTTCTCTTTTTCATTCGTCTGCAAAAGCAATCAACCAACACAGGGAGATCAGTCTATCTGGTTGCAGACCAGGGGAGGAGTGAAGAAAGTCTGGCATCTCTGTCTGAGAGGAAGAGGGGGAGCTCCATGGAGTTGGGTTATCCAGTGCCCAGTAGCATTGGTGAAAACCGAACAGTTCTTTCCAGTTGAAATATAAGACACGCAACATTAACATCTAGAAAAGCAACTGAAAGGCTGTTTCTCTGCCAAGGACAGCAGAGTGTTGTCATCTTGAATACGTGCGGTGTCTTCTTAAAATTCACCACAGTCCATTGGTTCAGCCAGGATTTTTAGTTGTAGACAACATAATCCTCTTGAGATTGGCTCAGAGAAAAAAGGCCTCCTTGCAAAGCGTCTGCAGTTTGCTCACAAACACACTGATAGGGAAGACAAAACAGATATTCAGTGGAAATTCCAGCACCAATATCTCAAATCATGTCACAGCATTGGACTGCCATGGGAGCAGCTGTCTGTTATGAACAGGAAGATGCCACATCAGGAGGGAACCAACACACAGACTCACTGCATTCACTCCGGGGAAGTCACTGCAATAGACACAGCAGCACTAGTATGGACGGACTTACACGTAAGCATTTTTATTGCTACGATGTTCGTTGTGGCAAAACTGGCAACGGCACACTCAGTAAGAAATGACCGAGGGGCACCTGGGCGGCTCAGTCGGTTCAGTGTCTGACTCGGCTCAGGTCACATCTCGCGGTTCGTGGGTTGGAACCCTGCATTGGGCTCTGTGCTGTCAGCACAGAGACCTGCTTCTGATCCTCCGGCCTCCTCTGTCTCGGCCCCTCCCCCACCCACGCATACACTCTCCCTCTCTCTCAGAAATAAACAAACATTAAAAAAAGGGGGAGGCGCCTGGGTGGCTCAGTTGGTTAAGCTTCCGGCTTCGGCTCAGGTCATGATCTCACTGTTAGTTTGAGCCCCGTGTTGGGGGCTGTGGTGACAGCTCGGAGTCTGGAGCCTGCTTCAGATTCTGTGTCTCCCTCTCTCTCTCTGCCCCTCCCTGGCTCACGCCTGTCTCTCTCTGTCTCTGTCCCTGTCTCTGTCTCCGTCTCTCTCTCCCTCTGTGTTAAAAGTAAACATTAAGGGGCGCCTGGGTGGCGCAGTCGGTTGGGCGTCCGACTTCAGCCAGGTCACGATCTCGCGGTTCGTGAGTTCGAGCCCCGCGTCGGGCTCTGGGCTGGTGGCTCGGAGCCTGGAGCCTGTTTCCGATTCTGTGTCTCCCTCTCTCTCTGCCCCTCCCCCGTTCATGCTCTGTCTCTCTCTGTCCCAAAAATAAATAAAAATGTTGAAAAAAAAATTAAAAAAAAAAGTAAACATTAAGAAAAAATTAGAAAAAAAGAAATGACTGAAAATATGATGCAACATCCACCTATGTGATATTATGAAGCCATTAAAAAGAATAAAATAGAACTGTATCAGTTGACTTAGGAGAATTTGTATTAGTACTATTGAGTGAGAAAAGCAAAATCTCATTTTCTAACAAGCATTAATAAAAAACCTGCATATGCATGTGTACATATGAGAGGATACAGAAGAGGCTAATATGTCATTTGCTTTGTGGCCAGGTATGGGTTGGGAGGTATATTTAACAACGGAAGGGAGAGAGAAAGGGTAGCCAAGATCACCTCCACAAAAGAATATGTAGAAATATACGTGTGTATGTACAACTATGATTATATTTGTGCATTTAGAATTATATATCGGTATATAGATAAAGAATTAAAGATAATTGTTTTAAAGATTTACTATCCAGGAGAATATTTACTGTTATTTTCTGTTAAAAGGTAAAGAAAAAAACCTTTAATTTCTATTTAAATTTTCATGACATATTGTGTTGTTGTGGTTTTTTTTAAGCGTATTTATTTTGATGGGGCGAAGGGTAGAGCCTACAAGGGGCTCAATTTCTGATCTCTCTAACCAAACCATGAGATCACGAACTGAGCTGAAATCAAGACCTGAACTGATACTTAACCGACTGAGCCACCCAGTCACCCCGGAAATGTTCTGTTTTAATAAAATGAATGCTGGTACTAATTTTCCCTCTGAGCTCATGCTTTTTTCCCCGACCACTCTTTCCAAGTTTTCCTGTCATTCCAGTCTGGAGTAAACTTGGAAGAAGTTCTAGAAATGTTTTGGAGGTATGCAACAGAGACCGATATGATGGTCTTACCAGCAGTCACTTTTTTTCCTTTCCTCTGGGAACTTCATTCTCTCTTATACACACAGACACTCGTCATCACCACCATCCCCACATACATGCTTATTGTGGAAGAATCGATGTTCTTACAAGACACTAAGTGTGAGCACAGTTGACTGTTTCGGAGATGGGTCCCTGACTCAGGCTGGACCAGTGAGGAGTTGTGCCTGGGGTGGAAATACCCCTATATGATGAGGTTCTAAAAGCAAGTTAATATTTAAAGCACTTGTCTCGCAATCTAAAACCCATGCTAGGAACTGCACTATATAAAAGGGCAGACACTGACTTTAAATCCCCAGCACCCTGGAGAATGCGTGACTTGAAGTAGGTGTTAAATATTATTGAAATAATGTTTCACACATGTTATGGGGTCTAAGCTCCTCTAACCCCATGTAAGGTTTTTATTAATTAATGACACTGAAAAAGACAATTCTCTAAAGTCAGAAGAGTAATTTATTACAAGGATACAAAGATACCCTAGAAACCAAGGGCAGAGGGGCGCCTGGGTGGCGCAGTCGGTTAAGCGTCCGACTTCAGCCAGGTCACGATCTCGTGGTCCGTGAGTTCAAACCCCGCGTCAGGCTCTGGGCTGATGGCTCAGAGCCTGGAGCCTGTTTCCGATTCTGTGTCTCCCTCTCTCTCTGACCCTCCCCTGTTCATGCTCTGTCTCTCTCTGTCCCAAAAATAAATAAACGTTGAAAAAAAAAAAAAAGAAACCAAGGGCAGAGATGCCACTTACGAACTGTAGCAAGCCTGTATAGTGCACCAGAGAGTTTTGTGTAATTATCCTCCATTTACAGTCTATAAAGCAAATGATGGTGAAGTTTCCAGTGCCTCTGCTTAAGAGATCAGCTACAAATTGAAATCTTTTTTTTTCCCTTAATATTTATTTATTTATTTATTTATTTATTTATTTATTTAGAGGGATAGAGAGCAAGCAGGGGAGGGGCAGAGAGAGAGAGGGAGAGAGAAACCCAAGCAGGGTCTGCACTGTCAGCACGGAGCCCAGTGCAGGGCTCAGACCCACAAACTGTGAGATCATGGCCTGAGCCAAAACCGAGAAGTCAAATGCTCAACCGACTGAGCCACCCAGGCGCCCCCAAATCTCTTCTTTTAAGGACCCCCAGTTAGATTGGATTGAGGCCCATCCGAACGGCCTACTTTTACTTAATCATCTCTTTAAAGGCCCTACCTCCAAATACACATTCTGAGGTAATGGAGCTTAGTGCTTCAATATATGGATTATGGAGAAACACAATTCTGCCCAGATCAGGGAACATGGGGGTCCAACACAAACCAACATGAAACTCTGACAATAACTAATAAAGTCCTTTGTCTCTGACCCAGGAGTCTTGTGTCTTTTGATAGCATCCATGAAACAGTAACAGGCTAATCTGTTAGTTTCTAAGAGGCTAGAATCTCAGACCCTGTACAGTTCTCAACACCCATATTTTAGCACCTACCACAATACATTGTGGTCTTTCCACTAGGCCACACGAGTTTTATGGTCAAAGTATAATGTCTAAAACATAGTAGACATTGAATAAGTATTTGAAATTTGATTTATGATAAAGAAGCTAGGGGCGCCTGAGTGGCTCAGTTGGTTAAGCATCCAACTTCAGCTCAGGTCATGATCTCACAGTTCGTGGTTTTGAGCCCCATATCGGGCTGTGTGCTGACAGCACAGAGTCTGGAGCCTGCTTCTGATTCTGTCTCTCTCTCTCTCTCTCTCTGCCCCTCCCCCTCTCGCAGTCTGTCTCTCTCTCTCTCACAAATAAACATTAAAACAAATTTTTTACACTAAAAAAAAAAAAAGAATCTAGCCAAGTCATTGGTTGATCTGAAGAGAGATGCTTTTAAAGATACAGATTAAAATGAGAAAAAAAACAGGTTGGTATAGATTCAGTATTGCTAAACAGGAGTTCAGATACAATTGTATGGCTTGATAATGTTCTCAAAAAATACTGGGTGTTACCACAAGTGTTATGTAATATATTAGGATATATTATGTAATATATATAAATATATATATGGCCATATTTTACATATCATATCCTCTCATATCAGCTAACCCTCAGATTATTTCTCCAGAAATTTTTTAAAGTCTGATTTTGGAAGAATGTGAATAAAATGTGTTCTGCACAGTTTTTCAAAGTGATAGCTAAAGCACAGCAATGCTTTCCATTTAAAGCATGCAGACAACTCCACAAATAAAACCTATCAATGAAAGTAGTACTAAATAATAATGCTACACTTTAGCCTTATCATTTACCACTGACTTACTACCAGTTTCTGAAGATCTTTCTAAAATACAAAGAACACTGTCTACAACCTCTACTCAGTATTACTAAAATGGGTCAAGAGAACTGGGACGGGTTGTGCCCTGGTAAAAGGGAATCATAGCAAGAATGCTGGGTAGTCCAATTACCGCCAGGAGATGAACAGAGAGGGTGCCTGGTTCTAGCGTTTCTGAATAGGGGTCCTGAGTCAAGAGGGTGCAGAATCCCTGTGTCCACTCCACTTCGGGTTCGCCCTGGCTCACGCAGCCCGAGCACAGTGTTTATTTTCTTGGAATAGATTTGAACCATAAGCAGATAAAAGAAACAAAAATAATTAACAAATGTGGATCAGTCAGAAGAAAAGGCAGCCAGTGGCTTCCAGCGCTTAGGGATCCTGCCAGTCTCTTCCCGAACCCACCTTCCACATCTGAGTGACCAAGACCAGTCATACCTCATCAGTTTCAGGGGACAGGAGCCACCTGACAGACGGGAAGCTCACTGGCCAGGCTCAAGGTAAGCCTTCCGCCCCGAATCCGGTTACCCCGGTACCCAACAGCTCCCTTGGGGTCTGTCGCAAACCTAGTGGACGCTCCGAAAACACTTGTTGAGAAAAGCCGAGTGTAGGGGGAAGGAGATTAGGGAGAAGCTGGGGGAATCTCAGAGCAGGGGACCACAGAGTTTTCAGAGTGGCGTGGGGAGGGGAGCCAGGACCGTGCCAGTCGCTCTGCACCTTGTAAACCCAGTGAAATCGTGGGCTAAAGGCGTCTTCCTAAACGACTTGGAAGTTCTTCGCTGCGGGGGCCCTTGGCTCGCCCCCCTCACCCCCACCCCGCAATCACCACTGTGCTGGCGTCCTTTAAAAACGGTGGATGAGCTCCGGCAACCGGAGGAGGGGGCGGCCGAGGGCGCAGGCTCGCAGCCTCGGCCGCTCGGAGCCGCGCCCTCCGCTGACCCCAGGGCGAGGCGCACGGAGCTTGGGGCCCGGAGAGGGCGGGGCGGCGGGAGGCCGCGCACCGGCCCGCCCCTGGAGCCCGGCCC
>NW_024412402.1:1438120-1486067 GCF_014898765.1 Herpailurus yagouaroundi | reverse complement strand
CCGGGCCCGGCGACCATGCCCCGCCTCCCGCGGGCCGCGCTGCTGCCGCTGCAGCTCGCCCTGCTCGTGGGCGCCGGGGCCCCCGAGGCGTCGGTGAGCGCGCCGCGGAGCCTGGTGTGGGGGCCCGGGCTGCGGCCCGGCGTCGTCCTGCCCGTGCGCTATTTCTACCTGCAGGCCGTGGACTCGGAGGGCCTGAACCTCACTCGCTCGCCCCCAGGTAGCGTTGAGCCGCCGGCCTCCGCGCGCCCCGGTCCCCGCCGCCTGCGTGGCGTCCTTCCCCCCCCCCCCCCCCGGCCGCCCTTCCCGCGGGTCCGGCCGCCTCCCTTGGCGCCCCCGCCTCCCCGGACGCACCGGAAGGGCATCGCAGGGCGAAGTCCACTGAGTGAGTGATTGAGTGAGTGAGTGAATGGATGAACTCCCAGGGCCCTAACTGGGACGAGGCGTGGGCCCTGGGGTCCAGCTGCAGGCGCTCGGCGAGGCCGGGGACTCACACGCCCTAGCCGACCACCCCAGCTGTGACGCAGGGAGCGCCCCCACGCGGTGAGTCATCCAGCCCCAGAAATCCTCGCATTCCGTGGTCGAGGCCTGGTGGCTTGGGGACAGCCGAGTCCTAGCCCCCGGGGAGATGTCAGAGCAGTGCGCACAGGGGGCGTGAGTGCGAGATGTTTGCCTTCTCAGTTTGGAGTTGTCACCAGCAGCTTGCAGGAATTAGTGAAACTCTCGGCCCGCACGGTGGATCTTGTCCTGAGTCCCGTCCCACGCTCTCCTACACGTCTTGCCTTTGCAACGTCTTAACGACTTGTCCTGGTGGTTTCTGGGTGTTGCCAGTCAGGATTTGCTAATTTATGTCTAATTTATGTTCAGCCAACTGGCATCCTGTTGTATCAACCAAGAGGCAGTAGAACCCGGCACTGCTTCCATCGCCAGTGGGAAACCATGACTGCTTGTTTTTAGTTTTAGAAGGACTTTACATGGCCCTAAGGATCGGAACAAAAGATTCTTTTTTTAATGTTTATTTTTTTGATGTTAATTTATTTTTGAGAGAGACAGAGAGACAGGGTGAGCAGGACAGGGGCGGAGAGAGAGGGAGACACAGAATCTGAAGCAGGCTCCAGGCCGGGAGCTGTCAGCACAGGACCAGAAGTGGGGCTTGAACCCACAAACCTTGAGATCATGACCTGGGCCGATTTTGGACACTCAACCGACTGAGTCACCCTGGTGCCCCTTTTTATTTATTTTTGAGAAAGAGAGAAGCAGAGAGACAGAGAATCCCAAACAGGCTGCACCCCGCCACCCACTGTCAACGCAGAGGTTGATGGGGGCTCAGACTCACAAACAGTGAGATCATGACTTGAGCGGAAATCAGGAGTCTGTCTCTTAACCGACTGAGCCACCCGGGTGCCCCAGAATAAAAGATGCTTAAACCCAGGTTCGAAGTCTTCCACTATGGGGTGTTAACTATAGAAATATAGAAAAGTATAAAGTTTACTTTCTAAAATTAATTTTACAATGTTATAATGGGGTGCTTTAGAAAGAAAAGGGAAAACTAAAGACAAATTAATTTATACAGGAAAAAAGAAAATTACATGATCCAAAATGGCATGCTGCTAATCTTACTATTAATGAAAGAGCTATACATTCAATTAAAATTCTAATTTTTAATCTAAAAATATTGGCAAAGGGTTTTTAAGCGGTAATACTCAAAGCTGTTAAGGGAGCCTCTGGAGACTCTCAGTGACCTTCATGCTTTTCAGGTGGCAGCCCAAATTGCCAAAAAGTTTCTGGAAAGCCATTTTCCAAATGTACCAAGAGTGTTAAATATGTAAAAATTGAATGTACAAAAAGATAACGTTCAACAGTTAGAGAATATAATTTCTAAAAAGATGTCATTTGCAGACAATGTCCATGCCCTTTAATCTAGTAATCTGATTTCTAGGTATCTGTCCTGAGAAAATGGTCAGAATGCGATTTACATGCAAGAAATTCTTGCTGCGTTGTGATTACTTATGGCAACAAATTTAACTAGCCAACTATAAGGTAGTTGCTAAATAAAGTTTGGTACATTCATGTGATGGAATGTTTGACAGCCCATTAAACTGAACATTTTAGATTCCACTCATAGGAAGTATTTAAAATAGTTAAATTCATAGAAACAGAAAGTAGGATGGAGGTTGCCAAGGGCTGATGGAAGAGGGAAATGGGGAGTTGTTGAAAAGGTATGGTATAAAGCTTCAGTTTTACAAAACGAAAAAGGTGTAGAGATTTGTTGCATAAAAATGTGAATATACTTAACACTACTGAACTGTACACTTAAAAATGGTTTAAGCAGCCAACTCTTGATTTCGGCTCAGGTCATGATCTCATAGTTAATGGGTTTGAGCCTCACATTGGACTTGAGATTCTCTCTCTCTCTTTCTCTCTCTGTCCCTCCCCAGCTTTCTCTCTCTCTCTCTCAAAAATAAATGAATAAACATTAAAAAAAAGAGAGTTTAAAAAAATGGTCATGATGATCAATTTTATGTTATATGTTATCACCATGATTTTTTTTAATTTTAAAAGATTATTTAATAATGCTTATACTAGGGGCGCCTGGGTGGCTCAGTCAGTTAAGCGACGACTTAGGCTCAGGTCAAGAGTTATCAGAGCCCTGCCTTGGGCTCTGTGCTGACAGCTGGGAGCCTGGAGCCTGCTTCGGATTCTGTGTCTCCCTCTCTCTCTGCCCCTCCCCCACTCATGCTCTGTCTCTCTCTCTCTCTCTGTCAAAAATAAATAAACATTAAAAAATTTAAAAAAAATAATGCTTATACTACGTTATCAGTAGACTAAACAGGAAAGAAATTATATAGTTTCCTTCTAATTTTATAATAAATAGATGAAACTATAGCTCACTCATTAGTGTTCTCAGTGGTTATAGCAAGAGAATAAGGATCTCTTTTACTCTTTTTTCAACGTTGATTTATTTTTGGGACAGAGAGAGACAGAGCATGAACGGGGGAGGGGCAGAGAGAGAGGGAGACACAGAATCGGAAACAGGCTCCAGGCTCCGAGCCATCAGCCCAGAGCCCGACGCGGGGCTCGAACTCACAGACCGCGAGATCGTGACCTGGCTGAAGTCGGACGCTTAACCGACTGCGCCACCTAGGCACCCCTACTCTTTTTTCCCAGGAAAATCTCCCCCCAAATAATCTTAATGTTTTCATAACCAGGAACAATTCATAAAAACCAAAAGATTTCACCAAGTCTTTTCAGACACCCTCAATTTCGTACCCTTCGATTCTCCCTATTTCCTATCATGCCACTTGATTTTTGGCTTCTATTAAATGGCTGTCCTGTAGTTCTGAGAAGCTCACCCAACCAGTTTTTTACATCTCTACCACCATTATTCACTTGCAAATCCCGAAATTTTCCCTTCTCCAGGAACTTAATGAAAAAGAAGCAATTAAAAAATGTTTTTCAGTTTTATTTTAGACAGAGCATAAGCATGGGAGAGGGGCAGGGGGGGGGTGGGGGAGAGACAGAGAGAGAGAGTACCTTAAGCAGCTCCACACTCATTGCGGAGCCTGATGTGGGGCTCAGTCCCATGACCCTGGGATCATGAGCTGAGTTGAAATCAAGAGTCATGGCAGCAAATGTCAGAAGAAAGCCGGAGTGGCCATAATTAGACAAACTAGATTTTAAAACAAAGGCTGTAACGAAGAGATGAAAAGGGCATTATATTATAAAGGGTTTATCTGTCAAGATCCAACAGTTGTAAAAATACATGCCCCCAACTTGGAAGAAACCAAATATATAAATCAATCCTAAACATAAACAAATGTATAGATAATAATACCAAAATTGTAGGGGACTTTAATACTCCACTTAGAGCAATGGACCGATCATCTAAGCAGAAAATCAACAAGGAAACAATGGCTTTAGATGACACACTGGACCAGATGGACTTAACAGATATATTCAGAACATTTCATCCAAAAGCAGCAGAATACACATTCTTCTCGAGTGCACATGGAACATTCTCCAGAAGAGATTACATACTGGGTCACAAATCAGCCCTCAACGGGTACAAAAAAATCGATATCATATCATGTGTATTTTTCACAACACTGTAAAACCACAAGAAAAAATTTGGAAAGCCCTCAAATACATGGAGATTAAAGAACATCCTACTAAAGAATGAATGGGTTAACCAGGAAATCAAAGAAGAAATTAAAAAATACATGGAAGAAAATGAAAATATAAACACAACAGTCCAAAATCTTTGGGATGAAGCAAAGGCAGTCCTAAGAGGGAATATTGCAATCCAGGCCTATCTCAAGAAGCAAGAAATGTCCCAAATATACAACCTAACCTTAAACCTAAAAGAGCTGGAAAAGGAACAGCAAATAAAGCCTAAAGCCAGCAGAAGAAGGGTAATAACAAAGATCAGAGCAACAATAAATGATATAGAAACAAGCAAAAAAACAAATTAGAACACATCAGTGAAACTAAGGTCTGGTTATTTGAAAGAATTAACAAAATTGGGGCACCTGGGTAACTCAGTCAGTTAGGTCAGGTAAGAGTCAGACTTTGGCTCAGGTCGTGATTTTGCCATTCCCAAGTTCCAGCCCCACGTTGGGCTTTGTGCTGACAGCTCAGAGACTGGAGCCTGTTTCAGATTCTGTGTCTCCCTCTCGCTCTCTGCCTCTCCCCATTAAAAAATAAACATAAAAAAAAAAAAAAAAAAAAGAGGTGGCTCAGTCATTTAAGCATCCAACTCTTGATTTTTGGCTCAGGTCATTATCTCATAGTTAGTGAGTTCAAGCCCCACATTGGGCTCTGCACTGACAGTGCACAGCCTGATTGGGATTCTCTCTCTGCCCCTCCACTGCTCATTCTGTCTCTCTCTCTCTTTCAAAATAAATAAACTTCTAAAAAATGTAAAATAAAAAAAAGAATAAAAAAATTGGTAACCCCCTAGGCAGACTTATCAAAAAGAAAAAGGAAGGACCCAAATAGATAAAGTCACAAATGGAAGAGAAGAGATCAAAAACAACACCACAGAAAGACAAACGATTACTAGAGAATACTATGAAAAATTATATGCCAACAAACTGGGAAATATGGAAGAAATGGGCAAATTCCTAGAAACTCAAACTACCAAAATGGGAACAGGAAGAAATAGAGAATTTGAACTGACCCCTAATCAGCAAAAAAAATGGAATCAGTAATCAAAAATCTCCCAACAAACAAGAGTCCTGGGCCGGATGGCTTCCCAAGGGAATTCTACCAGATTTAAAGAAGAGTTAATACCTATTCTTCTTAAGCTATTCCAAAAAATAGAAATAGAAGGAAAACTTCCAAACTCATTCTACGAAGCCAGCATTACCTTGATTCCAAGGCCAACGACCCCACTAAAAGGGAGAGTTACAGGCAAATATCCATGATGAACATGAATGCAAAAATTCTCAAGAAGATATTAGCAAATCTAATTCAACAGTACATTAAAAGAATTATTCACCATGATCAAGTGGGATTTATTCCTGGGCTGCAGGTCTGGTTAAATGTTCATAAATAGGGGCGCCTGGGTGGCGCAGTCGGTTAAGCGTCCGACTTCAGCCAGGTCACGATCTCGCGGTCCATGAGTTCGAGCCCCGCGTCGGGCTCTGGGCTGATGGCTCAGAGCCTGGACCCTGTTTCTGATTCTGTGTCTCCCTCTCTCTCTGCCCCTCCCCCGTTCATGCTCTGTCTCTCTCTGTCCCAAAAAAATAAATAAACGTTAAAAAAAATTTTTTTTTTAAAAATAAATATTCATAAATAAATTAACATGACACACCACATTAATAAAAGAAAGGATAGGAACCATATGATCCTGTCAATAGATACAGAAAAAACATGTGACAAAATACAGCATCCATCCTTGATAAAAACCCTCAACAAATTAGGGGCAGGTGAAACATACGTCAACATCATAAAGGCCATATACAAAGACCAGCTAATATCATCCTCAATGGGGAAAAACTGAGAGCCTTTCCCTATAGTCAGGAACAAGACAAGGATGTCTACTCTTGTCACTACTATTTAACATAGTACTGGAAGTCTTAGCCTTAGCAATCAAACAAGAAAAAGAAATAAAGGCATCCAATTAGGCAAGAAAGAAGTCAAACATTCACTATTTGCAGATGGCATGACCCTCTGTAGAAAACCCAAAAGACTCCATCAGAAAATTTCTAGAACTAATACATGAACTAAGCAAAGTCACAGGATATAAAATCAATATGCAGAAGGACGCAACTGACTCAGTTAGACGTCCGACTTCGCCTCAGGTCATGATCTCACAGTTTGTGGGTTCGAGCCCCACGTCGGGCTCTCTGCTGACAGCTTGGAGCCTGGAGCCTGCTTCAGATTCTGGGTCTCATTCTCTCTGCCCCTCCCCGACTTGTGCTCTATCTCTCTCTGTCTCTAAAAATAAATAAATGTAAAAACATTTTTTAAATGAATAAACATTAAAAATATATATTTAGAAAAACCAACATGTAGAAATCTCTTGTGTTGCTATACACCAATAATGAAGCAGCAGAGAAGGAAATCAAGGAATCAGTCCCATTTTCAATTTCACCAAAAATGATAAGATAACCTAGGGATAAGCCTAACTAAAGAAGTGAAAGATCTATACTGTGAAAACTATAGATCACTTTATGAAAGAAACTGAAGAGGACACAAAGATAAAAAAGCACTCCATGGTCATGGATTGGAAGAACAAACATTGTTAAAGTGTCTATACTATCCAAAGCAATCTACACATTTAATGCAATCCCTATCAAACTACCATAAGCATTTTTTCACAGAGCTAGAACAAACAATCCTAAATTTTGTATGGAACCACAAAAGACCCTGAATAACCAAAAAACTCCTGAAAAAGAAAAACAAAACTTGAGGCATCACAATTCCAGATTTCAAGCTATATTACAAAGCTGTAGTCATCCAGACAGTATGGTACTGGCACAAAGGTCAATGTAACAAAATAGAAAACCCAGAAATGGACCCACAACTAACCTTCAACAAAGCAAGAAAGAATATCTAATAGAAAAAAGTCTCTCAACAAATGGTGCTGGGAAAAGTGGACAGTGACATGCAGAAGAATGCAACTGGAGCACTTTCTTACACCAACACAAAAATAAATTCAAAATGGATAAAAGACCTAAATGTGAGACAAAAAAAAAACCCATCAGAATTCTAGAGGAGAACAGAAGCAGCAACTTCTTTGACCTTGGCCATAACAGTCTTACTAGACAAGTCACCAGAGCTAAGGGAAACAAAAGCAAAAATGAATTATTGGGACTTTCATGATAAAAAGCACAATAAAGGAAATCATCAACAAAACTAAAAGGCAACCTACAGAATGGAAGAAGATATTTGCCAATGACATATCTGATAAAGGGTAGTATACAAAATCCGGAAAGAAATTAGCAAACTCAACACCCCCCCCCTCCAATAATCCAGTGAAGAAATGGGCAGAATATATGGATGCTTTTCCAGAGAAGACATCCAGATGTCCAACAGACACATGAAAAGATGTCCGACATCACTCATCATCAGGGAAACACAAATTACAATGTGATTTGTATCATCTCACACCTTTCAGAATGGCTAAAATTAACACAAGAAACAACAGGTATTGGTGAGGATACAGAGAAATGGGAACCCTCTTGGTGGGAATGCAAACTTGTGCAGCCACTCTGGAGAACAGTATGGAGGTTCCTCAAAAAACTGAAAATAGAACTACCCTATGATCCAGCAATTGCAGTATTAGGCATTTACCCAAAGAATACAAAAATACAGATTCAGAGGGGTACATGAACACCAGTGTTTATAGCAGCATTATCAACAATAGTCAAACTATGGAGAGAGCCCAAATGTCCATCGACTAGTGAATGGATAAAGAAAGTGTGGTATTATACACACACACACACACACACACACACGCATGCGCGCACAATGGAATATTACTCAACCATCAGAAAGAATGAATTTTGCCTTTTGCAATGATGTGGATGGAACTAGAATATATTATGCTAAGCAAAAAAAGTTAATCAGAGAAAGACAAATACCATGTGGTATCACTCATATGTGGAATTTAAGAAACAAAACAGATGAACATACAGGGTTGGGGCAGGAGAAAAGAGAGGGTAACAAATCACAAGAGACTCTTAATGACAGAATAAACTGAGGGTTGATGGAGGGAGGCAGTTGGGGGATGGGCTAGATGAGTGATGGGTACTAAGGAGGGCACTTGTCATGATGAGCTCTCACTGTTGTATGTAAGTGATAAATCACTGATTCTACTCTTGAAACCAATATTGTAAGGTAAACTAAAATTCAAATTAAAAAAAATATGTGAATAAGGATGGCAATAAAATGCTTTTAAAAGAAAGAGCGCTCAACCAACTGAGCCACGTAGTCACCTTGAGGCAATTTTCCTCTCAAGATTTAGACCTTCTTACATGACTTACCAAGATTCCCTTAATAATTATTACTCCCATTTAACAGTCATATTTGTCTGAATATTGTTATTATGCTGTGTATCTCCAGGTACCTAGATAACAAACATGTGATCTTGAATGGTCTAAGCAAAGGATTTCAAACTGGAATCCAAAGAGAGAAATTAGAGGGTCTGTGACCTTGGGTAAGGGGAAAGGACCTATCTCTCATGTGTATTTTTACTCCCTTCTGACTTAAATTGAGTATTTCCTTCTGTTCTGAACGTAGGCAAAACCTGTTATCATTGTTACATTCCCAGCATCTGATATAATGCCTGGCAGGGATGCTCAGTAAATACTGTAGAGAAAAGAAAGGAAAGGGTGGAGGCAGGGTGGTTGGAATATCCCAAGATGGTGGATACAAATACTCACTTTCTACTCAGTCCTCCTTTACCTTCACCAGTAATAGTATATTCAGAAAATAACCTTACCTCCTACTTGGGTAGCACTTTAGTGTTTCAAACTGTGTCATGTTTAATTTGTTCTCCTTAATCATCTTGTGAGATAAGAAGGATAGGTACTGTTCTCTCCGCTTTACACGTAAGAAACTGAGGCTCGGTGAAGCTAAAATGTTTTGCCTGTGGCCCCACAGCCATTAAGCGTCAGAGCCAAGGTACACATCCATGCATGCTCTTTCCGTCTGATCAAATCTCCCGTGAGATGATCGCCATGCATCAGCTGTCGAGTCTTCATAGTCTTCCTAAACAAAACGGGAGGCGGTGACTCCATTGTACCAGGAGCTCTGGAGGTCGTTCCTCCAAGTCTGAATTCTGCAGACCAATATGCTAACCTTACATAGCGTGACCAGGTGGATTCAGGAGGGGCTTGGAAAGAAGAAGGATTCAAGCTGGCTCTCCTACCTAACATAGGTGACGTTGGTCAGGTTACTTATCCTCTTGGAGTCTTGGTTTCCTGATCTGTAAAATGAGGCTGGCAATACCCACCTTACAAATTCTTGTAGGAAATAAAGGACGTAGAAAATGCAAATGAAAATCTCCAGCTCGGGCACTGGCACATAATAAATGCTAAGTAAGTGATTAAAAAAAAGTATTTATTCCTTTCCAAACCAAAAGCCTTCAGAAGCTCTGATTCCAGTGATACAAGGCTTTGATCCTGTGAACCTCCTTTGGTGTCCATGGACCCTGCAGCCTCATTTAACTCACTCTCTTAAAGTCTGAACTTGTGAAGTAGGAAAATTCAAGCTCGGCTTGAAGTCTGTTCAGTATGTTGGTGCCTGGGGCCAATGAGAATTCACCTTCCTTCCATTGAAGCAACTTCAAAGTGCCCTCTTCTAATTCTCTCTCTCTCTCTCTCTCTCTCTCTCTCTCTCTCTTTAATGTTTATTAACTTTTGAGAGAGAGAGGGAGCACAAGCTGGGGAGGGGCAGAGACGGAAGGGGACAGAGGATCTGTGCTGACAGCAGAGAGCCTGATGTGGGGCTTGGAACTTGTGAACCGTGAGATCATGACCTGATCCAAAGTCAGATGCCTAACTGACTGAGCCACCCAGGCGCCCCTCATTTTCTCTTTTATGAGGTCAAAATTGCTTATTTCTATTTCAGTCCTGGCCATTGTTAAATTGTGTTGATTCCAGCATTAATGTCATGCCAACAATGACACAGGCATGTAAGATTACTATAAACATAGCTGAACATTAAAATATTAAAAATGGCTACATTTTATTTTTATACATATATCTTGAAATGGAATGTTTAAATGCTATTTCAGAGACAAATTTTATAGTTGGAAGAGACAAGACAATATCTAGTCCAATTCTTTGAATTTAAAAATAAGGAAGCACTTTGGAGCTGTTTTTTTTCTGTAAATCTATTTTTTTCCAAAAAGATCACACAGTCACTAATATGTTTCTCTTATATCTGTTTTGTTTATTTAAAATCATAAATTTGTGGAGAACAGGACTCTTTGATCAAGAGACAAAGCTTTTCTGTTTCCTATTTGGGGAGAATATAATGGAAATTACCTCCTAGTTCCCAGGCTCTGCCTGCCTGATTTTCAGTTTGCCACACTGTATTGTCTTTCTGAAACCAAGTGAGAGGGGCACCTGAGTGGCTTAGTTGGTTGAGCATCTGACTTTTAGCTCAGGTCATGATCTCACAGTTCATGAGTTTGAGCCCCACATTGGGCTCTGGGCTGATAGCCTGGAGCCTGCTTCAGATTCTCTCTTTCCCTCTCTGTCTGCCCCCTTCTGTGCTCACGCTCTGTCTCTGTCTCTGCCTCTTTCTCTCTCTCTCTCTCTCAAAAATAAATCAACATTTTAAAAAAGTCATTTAAAAAAATAAAAATAAAACCAAGTGAGAAATAACATGAAAGCAATAACTAATATGCTTCATTTAAGCATTTCCGGTAAATGGCTAACATTTTAAATAATTTCACACTAAATTCTTTCCTTTTTTCTTACAACATTCCCTATGTTGGTTATAGTTCATTTATTTTATCAGATTGCTTTCATAATTTTATCACACTCATTTCAATGCTAAAATAAAATAGTAAAATTTAATAGCAAGATGTCAGATACTACATTACTATTACAAACTGAAGAGACTGAGGGACACCTCTCCTGACCCACAGGAAAAAGTAAAACCCTTGAAGATCAAGAGAAACTAGAAACTTCACTCACTAGATTTAGAAACTAAGAAACTAGATTTAGGTTCACTCAGTAATTTCAAAAATACATATATTAAATATACTTAATGTCATACTATGATAGATGTGGGATCAAAGACTGCTTTGGTCACCACTATTTTTTTCCAGGGCTGTGAATTTCAGAGGATTCACCCCCTTTTTTTTTTTTTTCCACACATTTGCCTTTGATATAGTGATTAACTGTGGTGAGGACATTAACTGATCTTTATTCTCAAAGCTCCTGGGGATCAGATCTGCCCTGATCTGCAGACTCTCTGAAGAAAGGTACTGCAGTGTTTATCCCTGGATCACGGTGATATTAATCACAACAGTATTGTTTCAAAGTCTAAGTCAGTCAGTATACTACAAAAAGAGAAGGGGCGGTTTACTAAGCAGCTGTTATTTGCTCTGGAATAGAAAACCCACAGAATTTTGGAGTTGAAAAGGATGTTAGATCATCCTAGGATAACTTTCATTTCAACCTTGAGGAAAAAAGCTTAGAGAAGTAAACTCCAGCATTTACAAACGTGTGTGAAAATTGTGTGTGTGTGTGTGTGTGTGTGTGTGTGTGTGTGTGTGTGTGTTAAGTGTGTGAGTGATATTTGTGCACAGCCTACTAACTAGCTATAATCTCTATTTAGGGAAATAAACTTAGAAGTCTAGCTAGAAATTGGGGTTAACAAATGGGAAATTCCCTCAGAAATGAGGGTTATCCAGTATGAACGTGGTTTACAAGAAAGCTGGTGTATATTTTACCAGGAGAAAGTTGGATCGTGATAGAGCCCTGTCATTCTAGGAGTTTATGGATTTTTAAATACCTGAACTGTTTTAAACCCACACAAAATGTTGACTTAGATACTTGGTTTCCAGGCATAACCCAGACATTGTTCCTGGTCTCAAGGACCTTCCACACTAAAGCTTTTGTTTACAATTGATGGTATAGAAAAAAGTAACTTCAGTATAGAGACACCTATCCAATAATTGATAAGACAAAATAACCATGAAATGGTAGCATTACGTATATATATTTTTTTCTTTCAGGTCAAACACTATTCAAGGTAGTAATCAAATCTCTTTCACCTAAAGAGTTAGTCCGGATTCACGTCCCCAAACCTTTGGACAGGAATGACGGGACATTTTTGGTGCGATATAGGATGTATGAAACTGTCAGTGAAGGGCTGAAGATAGAGATCCTTTATGGTGATGAACATGTGGCTCAGTCTCCCTATATTTTGAAAGGTAAGTGATTATTATACAGTGCAGAGCCAGCCTTATATGTGTAGACCCCATGCGTTTCAAAATGGGTTATGATGACCTTGAAGTCATGTACAACAGAGTAAACATTGTATGCGTACCTCCTGGGGCTCATTTTAAGTAATTCCATGTCTAATGGGGGGCTTGAACTCACGACTCCAAGACCAAGAGTTGCATGCTCTAAGCTGGCCAGGAGCCCCTCCTGGAGCTCAATTTAACTTGGAATTTTGAGGGATGGAAAACTAGGTAAAGAAATTTAAATGATAAGCAACAAAATCTTGTGTATGTATCGAGGTAGTTAACATTTCCGACACTCTTCATTCTTTGGCATATCTGTATTTCCATCTAGTACCATTTGCCTTCGGCTAAAGGATTCCTGTTAACGTTTCTTTTAGTGTGAGAATGTTGGTGATGAGTTCTTCCAGCTTTTGTGTGTCTGAAAAAGTCTATATTTTGCCTTCATTTTTGAGAGACATCTTTGTTAAATATAGAATAGTTTAACAGGTTTTTTTCTTCCTTTTAATACTTTAAAGATGTTGTTCCACTGTCTTCTTGCTTGCATTGTTTCCAGCAGTAAATCTGCTGACATCTGTCTCTGTCCCTCCATCCTGCTGAAGGTTTTCTCTCTCATGGCTCTTAAACAATTTGATTATTATGTGCTTTGGTGTAGTTTTCTTCATGTTTCTTGTGTTTGGGTTTGTGGAGCATCTTAGATCTTTGGGATTATAGATTTCACTAAATCCAGAAAAGTTTTGGCAATGATTTCTTCAATACTTTTTCTGTTCTACTCCAGAATTCCACCAAGAATTAGTTACCCCTATATCAGACTTGAAATTATCCCAGAACACACTGATGCCCCTTTCATTTTTAAAATTCTTTTTTTTTCTCCATTTCATTTTGTCTACTTTCTTTTTTTTTAAATTTTTTTTAATGTTTATTTATTTTTGAGAGAGAAAGAGACTGAGTGTGAGCGGAGGAGGGGCAGAGAGAGAGGGGGACACAGAATCTGAAGCAGGCTCCAGACTCTGAGCTGTCAGCACAGAGCCCGACGTGGGGCTTGAACTCACAAACCAGGAGATCATGACCTGAGCCAAAGTCGGATGGTTAACTGACTGAGCCACCCAGACGTCCCTCATTGTGTCTACTTTCTATTGCTACGTCATTAAGTTCACTAATCTTTTCTTCTGCAGTGTCCAATTTGTCATTAATTATATCCAGTCTGTTTTTCATCTCTTGGCACTTCCTCATCTTCTTGAGCTTTTTTCTAGAATGCAGTTAAGTTATTTGGAAATAGCTTGAATTTTTGAAATTTTGCTTTTACACTTTGTTAGGTGAGACCAGAGCCGCATTTGGCTATGGCTTTTTTCCCCCAGCACTCAGGTAATATCTCTCTGCCTGGTCTACCCAAGCCTCAGAAATAAGGATACTTTCCAGTCTGCCTTGTGTGAACAGACACTATTTCCAACCCTCTATGACCAGTGGGTCCTACTGTTGCCTCTAATCATTCTGACTCATTCTTTCCCTGCCTTGGATCCTTTCCTCACTTATATACACACTTCAGAAACCCTAAATACTTGAGGGGGAACCTTTTGCAGATCTCTGGAGTTTTCTTTCTGCATGGTTCTCCCCTTTCATAGACTATGCCCTATAAATTCTAGCTGCCTTGTTCTCCCTGGACACTCTGCTCTGTCCCCTCAACTCAGTGAGATTGCTGGGCTCAACCTATATTTCTCCCCCTGTTTCCATAACCTAGAATCTCCCTTCAGCAGTAACCTTAGGAATTATAGGGTTTACCTCATCTGCTTCCTATTTCTCAGACTCAGTGTCCTTTACTGCCTCATGTCTGGTGGCTTAAAAAACTGTTTCATGTATTTTGCCTGTTTCTTGATAGTTTCAGTGGTAAATCCATATTACTCACCTTGGTCAGAAGTAGAAATAGTCAAGAAACACAATCGTTTGTTAGAAGTTTTTATGTTAAGTTAAATATAAATATATTTTGAAGTAAAATATAAAATTTGTATAAAGTTCTTTTAAAATGAATCCTCAGAGAAGTTTTATACTTATGGCTGGGTATAAAATTTAAATTCTTTTTTAAAAATTACACTGCTGGGGGGGGGGTACCTGCATGGGTCAGTTGGTTAAGCATCTGACTCTGGATTTTGGCTCACATTATGATCTCGTGGTTTGTGAGTTTGAGCCCTGCGTCTCGCTCTAAATGAACAGTGCAGAGCCTACTTGGGATTCCCTCTCTCTCTGCCGCTCCACTGCTTGTGCTCCATCTCTCTCTTTCAAAATAAATAAATAAACTTTAAAAAAGAAAACAAAGAAGAAAATTACACTGCCAGAAACCCCTGGGTTGCATATTTCTTCTCTGAGATGTGTTGACGGAAATGATTTTAGAGATTCAGAGATTTAGAGATTCTCCATCTTGTCTTTTAAAAAGTCACCACTCCTACTATATAATAATGCCTCAAAAGTAATATGCCTCTTTTTCTTTGCTAAAAGGTGTTGTTTTATGTTCTCCAGGCACTTATAACGCACTAGAACTGAATTCAGCAGCTAGTTGGCTGAGAGTGGGTGATATGGGGAGAGAGCATATGCTCTGTAGGTCGTCTAGAGGCGTACAAGACGGGGATGGAAAATGGAAGCATGGGACTCTGACATAACTGCTTTCACCACTGATTTGTTTAGGGCAGATTATCCCCATCTGGATAATCTTAGCATTCACCAGGAAATCATCCCACGCTCATATCAGGGGCAGAAACAACTCGCTGTGTTGTGGTGCTTGTTAATGGAGCATGGCATTACACATGTTTTGCCTTCCCTAGGACCAGTGTACCATGAGTACTGTGAGTGTCCAGAAGAGGATCCTCAGGCCTGGCAAAAAACTCTGTCTTGTCCAACCAAGGAACCACAGATTGCAAAAGATTTCGCTTCTTTCCCCAGCATCAATCTCCAGCAGATGTTAAATGAAGTTCCGAAAAGGTTTGGGGATGAAAGGGGTGCCATTGTCCATTACACGGTTCTCAACAACCACATCTACCGGAGATCTTTAGGGAAATACACAGACTTCAAAATGTTCTCAGATGAGATTTTGCTGTCACTGGCAAGAAAGGTATGAGAGCATGAACTCATTGGTTCTAAAAACAATGTATAGTTGACCCTTAAACAACATGGGTTTGAACTGCGTGGGTCCACTTATACGTGGATTTTTTTAAAAATAAATACAGTACAGTACTCTAAGTGTATTTTCTCCTCCTTATGACTTTCCTAATGGCAGTTTATTTTCTCTAGCTTACTTTATTGGAAGAACACAGTATATAATATAACATACAAAGTATGTGTTAATCAATAGCTATGTCATCGGTAAGACTTCCAGTTAACAGTAGGCTATTGGTTGTTAAGTGTCGGGGGAGTCTAATCTTATACACAGAATTTAGGTTGTGTGGGGATTGGCACCTCTAACCCCTGCATTGCTCAAGGGTCAACTGTAGTTTAATTATGTAGTTGTAACATTGCGATGCCTGGAATAACAGTGGCAAAGGATAGAAATGGCTTCTGGCCTTGCAAATGTGTAGCGAGATGTCCACCACCTGAGTGTCCATCAGTTCTCCCCTTTTATGGATCTTTCTTTCCTTTAATATTTAAATTAAATGGCTTGAGCCCCCATCCCAGGTAAGTAGGCCCTGCATAAAACTCCCAACGCTTTCGTGGACTCCCAAACATTTTTAGCCCCAAGGTCACTTCTTGTAGTTCTCCCTCCATTCAGATTTCACTTTCTGCAGCTCTTTTGTTTCTTATTACCTCAAAATGACTTGAACTTAGACCACTTTTCCTTGTTTTATCCTAACCATCTCGAAAAGATAGTATGCATGGCATGTTTTGTTGATGGTTCTAGTAACAGAGAGGTTATTTTGTACCATTGTGTAGTAAAAGCCAACCAAACAAAAATGCTAACATTTAAAAATAGACATCCCTGGGGGCACCTGGTGGCCCAGTTGGTTAAGAGACTCTTGGTTTCGGCTCAGGTCATGATCTCGTGGTTGGTGAGTTCAAGCCCTGTGTCGGACTCAGCACTGACAGTGAGAGCCTGCTTGGGATTCTCTATCTCCCTGTCTCTGCCCCTCTCCCACTCATGCTCACTCTCTCTTTCAAAATAAGTAAGTAAACTTCAAACAAACAAACAAACAAAGAAATAAAAATAGACATGCCTATATAATCAGACTCAGTCATCCTTGCCTCCAGGAATTTCTCACTGGCTGTCGTTGATGTTCAGCTCTTGGCTTCTTAGTAGAATATGCTTGGGCCTCTATCTTTCAGAAGACTTCTCAACTCCTCCCCCACCCCCACTCCCCTCTACTCGACCCTTCTTTCCACACCTGCAAAACTCTCAAGCAGAGCAGTTCAAATTGCCTTTTGTTCCTCCTCCTTCCTGACCATGCAGAGCGAAGGGTGAGGATGGGAGTTTTTCTGCCTTTCCCACTCAAGATTGTCAAGGTAGTTGTCTAAACCAAAAGCCAACTTGGGTGATACAAGTTCCACACTTTCCCAAGTGTGCTGAATGTGTGGCTGCAGTCACTTCTTATTTTATCTTATTTTTTTAATGTGTATTTATTTTTGAGACAGAGAGCATGAACGGGGTAGGGTCAGAGAGAGAGGGAGATACAGACTCCGAAGCAGGCTCCAGTCTCTGAGCTGTCAGCACAGAGCCCGACGTGGGGCTTGAACTCACGGACCGTGAGATCATGACCTGAGCCGAAGTCAGATGGTTAACCGACTGAGCCTCCCAGGTGCCCCAGTCACTTCTTATTTTAAATAGCAGCCTCCTCCCCGCTCCGCACTCGCCCACGGTATGAGCGCATCGCAGGTACCTGATCACAAAGGTGGTCCTTTCTTCCTGGCCTACTGCCCACCAGTCCACCCTGCCCTGTGTCCTACCTTGTACTCATGTTGCTGCCCCTAGAGCAGTGGTTTTTCCTAGTGATTAATTTGCCCCTTAGAGGACATTTGGAAAAGTCTCGAGATAGTTTCGGTTGCCACAACTTGGGGGTTGCAACTAACATCTAGTGGGTGGAGACCATGGATACTAGTCAAGATCTTACAATGCACAGAACTGCCTACAGCAAACAACTACCCAGACCAAAATGTCAATACTGCTGAGATGAAGAAACCCCGTTCTATAGTGAGAACTTCTGGTATGGAGTTTGTTGTTGTTGTTGTTTTGTGTTTTGTGTGTTTTTGTTTGTTTTAGGTTTTTTTGGTTTATTTTATTATTTATTTATTTATTTATTTATTTATTTATTTATTTAGGTGTGGAGTTTATTAATGAGTTTATAAACAATAGTGGGGAAGCATGAGGTTGAGTAGTCCCATCCCTGGCCCTTCTCTCTTGTTTTGTTATTTGGAAGTTGGAGTGGTGTATGGATATAAACAAATTGTACTTCATCATGGTAGCTTGTAAGGAAAGTAGGTGCCCAGGGTGAAAATGACTGAGGAGGGGGAGTCATAGAGGAGGTAACATCAGGTCTGAGTTTGAAGGATGAGAAAGGAGACCACCAAGTGAATAAGGAGGAGAAGAATATTCCAAGTGGGAAGGGAATTGCATAGGAGAGTGGCTGGCGTTTTCAGAGAGCAGCCCGAAGTTGACCGGCACCTTCTCGGGTGGAAGGTGAGGCTTATAGCTTAGCTGGAACGAGATAACAGGCCTTGCCTTCTAGCCAGACAGTTTACACCTTGTCCTGTAGGCTTAAGGTTCTCTTAAGCTTCTAGTAACATGAATTTGGGTTTTAGACATTTAGGCAGCAAAGTGAGAGCTAATCAGAGTGGGGAGAGCCTCAAGCAGAACACCTAGTGAGGAAGCTACTGCACCAATCTAGGCAAGAGATGGGAAGAGCCCAAACCAAGGCATTGACCGCGGAGATGGCCACGGAGTGGCAGATTCCGGAAGCAAAGGTAGACGTGACATGGAGGTTTGATACTCAAGGAAAACAAGAGCTTGGGTCTAACCTTGTCAATTTTTTAGTAGGCAGCTGGCAGAAAGAGTTCTTGAAGCCCTTTATTTGTACTGTTCTATACCATGTCCACTGCTAGCACAGTAAGCAATTTTGATAATTTATATTTTTATTAAGTAATCTCTATGCCCAACATGGGGCTCAACCTCACGACCCCAAGATCAAGAGTCACACGCTCCACCGACTGAGCCAGCCTGGTGCCCTGATACTAAGCGATTTGAAACACCATCTCTGGACAGAAGGAGCTTACTCCTGGTTACATGAATTTGCCATCTACCATCCTCACCCTTGATTTTCTGGTACCGCTGATGACTGACAGGCAATTTTCTCGCCTCTACTGTTTCCAAATGTTCACTTTTGCCAGACATATTTTAAAAAGCCAAAGAACAGAAGCATTTAGTACCCAAAACTGAGGTCTTTGCAGAACTGATGTTTCATCTTTTGTTTATTTAGGTCCTTCTCCCCGATATAGAATTTTATATTAATCTTGGAGATTGGCCTCTGGAGCATCGAAAAGTCAATGAAACCCCTGGCCCTTTGCCTATCATTTCGTGGTGTGGCTCCCTGGATTCACGAGACATTATCCTTCCAACATATGACATCTCCCACTCCACACTGGAAGCATTGAGGGGTGTCACAAATGATCTCCTCTCTATTCAGGGAAATACAGGTAAATAGAAGTTTGTTCTCGAAGACAGAGGTAAAAGGGAGTGTTCAACCAGAGAGAATAAAGGTATATATTTAAATAACCATCATTGTTCTTTTCTAACCAAGAAAAAAGGGCAGTGTAGGTTCCTCTAATCCAAAACTTAGATGTATGGGTTGGACTAGTAAAATCCAGACCTGCCGTAACTGGGTCTCCTTTGAGTTGGTCCTTTGTAAATACCATTTGAAAATATATATTTGGTAAAATCGTCACTTAATTCTGACTCCAGTGCCTTTATATTGCTGGATGGAGCCAGAAAGCATTTTGAAAAATATAAAATTATATGTGGATGTAAGAGAATTGTTATAGCAGTGTTATTTGGATATTACTCCCTCCATCATGTAGTGAGGAATTTTCTCATTTCTTCCTTCTGCCTTACTTGATCCTTTAAAACCTGAATTCTTTCTACCCCTCCCCCACTCCCATTTGATGGCCTTACATTTTATGGCCCAACACAACTTTTTATTAAACCAGACTCCCTGAGTAGAATAAACCTTGCCTAACCCTGCCTGTCTTTATAAACTCTGTTCCCGGGGCGCCTGGGTGGCGCAGTCGGTTAAGCCTCCGACTTCAGCCAGGTCACGATCTTGCGGTCTGTGAGTTCGAGCCCCGCGTCGGGCTCTGAGCTGATGGCCCAGAGCCTGGAGCCTGTTTCCGATTCTGTGTCTCCCTCTCTCTCTGCCCCTCCCCCATTCATGCTCTGTCTCTCTCTGTCCCAAAAATAAATAAACGTTGAAAAAAAAATTTTTTTTTAATAAAAAAATAAAAAAATAAAAAAAAAAAAAAACTCTTTTCCCATTATTGTGATTTGGTGGACTTATTTGGCAGATGCAACTGAAGACTCTTTGCAAACTACCTGAAGATAACATGGGTTCAAAACTGACTTTTTATTTGGTAACAGTGAATTCTTGAGAAGTGTACTAAAATATTAAAGAGAGTGACCCTCTCCAGTTTCTATGTTTTACAATTTATCCCTTAGAAGAGTAACAGGTGTTAACTAATGACCTCTCGTTAGAATCATAGAAACAGATTTAGTTAATTATTCTAGAATATTTCCCTCTCGGGAAAGAAACCCCCCCCACACACGTACATATTTACACACATGCATATAGTTGAGTTATATATATATTTTTTTTATTTCAGAGCATATTAGACAATCCTCCCTGTATTCAAAGGTGATGTGCTCAAAAATCTGAGCAACCTAAGGATTAAAGATGTGGGTGTTACCTAGTTATGTAGTTTGTTCTGGTCACCCAGTCTAAGAACAAAAGCCTAGCTCATTTTTTATTGTGAAGCACAAAGGATGGAAGAAGCTAATGCCTGGGTGAGTGGCCAAGTCGCTGAATGTTTTTTGCTTTGAACTTGATCCAGCGTTATTTTGGATAACTCCTAAAGTCATACAACAGACACTCTAGCATTTGAGTGAGCTCTCACAGGTAGACAAATAGGAGAAATGAGAGAATTCTTTTGTGTGATACAGCAGATAAAAGGGCTGTTTTTGAAAGTCTAAACTGGAAAGTATCTCAGGAAGGTACTCAATCCCCTATTTTTTGGAAACAGCACCTTACTTTAGAAGATGAGTTGATGATAAAAGAGCTTTAACATCTTAAATGACAATGGTATATTAAAGATGATTATGCTTACCATTTTTATAAATGTCAAACTCATAATCATATTTTTTTATGGCTTCAAACCTCTAGGGCCTTCCTGGATCAATAAAACAGAAAAAGCTTTCTTCAGAGGTAGAGATAGCCGAGAAGAGAGACTCCAGTTGGTACAGATGTCCAAGGAAAACCCAGAGCTCCTAGATGCAGGAATTACAGGATATTTCTTTTTCCAAGAGAAAGAAAAGGAGCTTGGAAAAGCTAAATTGATAGGTTTCTTTGATTTCTTTAAGGTATGCGTTTATGTCTTCCTGTATGAATATGAAGTAATAAACTTGCATTAAAAGTCTACCAAATCACTGGGTGGGCAGATTTCTCCAGTCTTTTGAGCTGGCACACCCATACTTTCTTACTTTCTCCCTTCCAAGAATAGGGAATTAGAGCATTCATTGTGGTCTCCTTTTTGGTATTTTTGTTTTTGTTGGTTCTGTCTACCCAATGGCCAGGACTATATTTAATACTATAGTACGAGGATTAACCTGGGGTTTTGGGTGCATTTATTTATCTGTTTTTTTCTTGTTTAGACTTATTTTATAAGCTGGGACTATAAATACCTTTTACATAAAGTGATCTTAAATGCCTTTTGTAAACAGAAAGAGTATAAACTCCAAATAAGTATGGAACTATGGTACGCGTCCTGCCTCTGCCATTAACTGTGGGACCTTCATCTCTTAGCTCCCCTAAACATGCAGGATGCCTGCCTTGCTCCTTCAGAGCACTGTCATGAGTCCCAAAGGATAGAGATGTGAACAGTATGATAGAATCTGACTGGCTAGAAAACTCTTTGGTACCAATTACTTAAGAAAAAATTAATCACCAAATCTGTGAGTACATCCTGTTCATATCGGTGTGATAGAATGAAAAAAACATTGGATTTGAACTCAAAGAATAGAGGTTTATAAATTTATCTGAACACCAGTTTTCTCATTTGTAAAAAAAAAAAAAAAAAGTGGGGGGGAAGAGAGGTTATCATAATATGTGCTTCACATTATTATGATCAAGTGAGGTTTAATTCCTATGAAAAGTGATTTTGAAATGTAAACCAAGCCTTATTAATCCAGCAAATATGTAAACCGAGTACCTATTGTGTCTCAAGCCATCACACTAGTCTATGAACTTCTCCACATTGCTATGTGCTCAACTCTAAAATTGAGCTTTCTGGAGGTAACACTTTCCTTTTTCATACTTATGTAGGTATAAGGAACAAGGGAAATTAGGTATACATGAAAGTGTAAATTGTTACCAGAAGTCAGTTTTAATAAACCTAGAAAATAAAAAAAATTTTTTTCTAATGTTTATTTTTGAGAGAGACAGGGTGCAAGTGGGAGAGAGGGAGACACAGAATCAGAAGCAGCCTCTAGCTTCTGAGCTGTCAGCACAGAGCCTGACCTGGGGCTCGATCTCATGAGCCATGAGATCATGACCTGAGCTGAAATCTGATGCTTAACCGAGTAAGCCACCCAGGCACCCCAAACATAGAACTTTTGAAACATTTTCCTCCCTGGTCACAGAAATCTGAATCCCCATTACATAGAGTTGAAAAAGGTACTCCTATTTCCTAAATTATTTCCTAAAACTATTGATTATCTTATCCTTAAATACGTTATATTTCTTTTTTTTTTAAGATTTTTTTTTTTTTTGAGAGAAAAAGAGCGAGTGGGAGAGGGGCAGAGAGAAGGAAAGAGAGAATCCTAAGCAGGCTCTGTGCTATCAGTGCAGAGCCCGATGGGGGGCTCGAACTCACGAACTGTGAGATCATGACCTGAGCCAGATCAAGAGTTGGATGCTTAACCGACTGAGCCACCCAGACACCCCATTGCATTGTATTTCCTAAAATCGATGTGCTAAAGGCTGCTTATGATTTTAACACAAAGAGAAAATGTGAATTACAAAATGAAGTGTATAACTTTTAAACAGTGAAATTGGAACATGGAAAATAACTGCTTTATATTTAGTATTATGGTGTTGATGACAATCAGAAGTGAAGCAAATGGCTGTTAAATTTCTTCTTTGTTTATGTTTGTTTTAATCTTTTAGTACAAGTATCAAGTGAATGTGGATGGGACTGTGGCTGCGTATAGATATCCGTACCTCATGCTGGGTGACAGTCTGGTTCTGAAGCAGGACTCAACATACTATGAACATTTCTATATGGCACTAAAGCCTTGGAAACATTATGTCCCAATTAAAAGAAATCTTAGTGATTTACTAGAGAAAATTAAGTGGGCCAAGGTACGCTTTCTGGAGTTTTAATTTCTTGAGGTGATCACACACTTACCAATGTTATTTACATGAGTTCCATCATGATGCAATTTACCTTGACATAATTTAGTCAGAGAAATGTTATTTTCTGGAACTTTTGTTCCCTTGAAATAGCTAAGGAATCAACATTGAGGTCATTTTAATACCCTTTATCAACATTTTTGAGGATTTTTAGAAGAGTTGGAAGTCCAATGTTATATGGAATGTATATATTATATAGAATATAACAGTGTTATATAGAATATAGATTTTTCTGAAGGAATCACTATTCATGCATACACACACTAATCAAGCAAAAACACACTGAATGCAAATCGCTGATTGAAAATCCCAGGGTTAGAGTGCTTTATGCACAAGAAGACATTAAAGGCAATTACGATGCTCTTTTCTTGTTCCCAGTTAGGAAAAAGGCACAATCGATGCATGCTATACAACATCCCAAGAATTACAAGTTTTCCATAAAATATGATTTGTTTTCATATTTTTTAAAGAAAAAGTATTAAAAAGCTGTTCTGTCTTATTATGAACCTCTAGAAATTTACCCTTTCGTTATAAGATTTTGTTCTATTTCTAAGTTTCTGAGAAGCAGTGTTTGGGTATGCAAATAAGTGGGTGCCCGAGGCAGAATCATTTTTGTGACCTTTAATAAAAAGTAAGGATTGCTTACCAGTGGCTTTTCCTGTGGGCAGCAGAGTAGAGTATTAGCTATTTTCCAAAAGTATAATTAGGAATGCTGAGTGTTCCTGGTAATGAAGGAACAGCCTGCGGGTACCAATCACCAAATTTTCTATTACAGCAGTAAGATAGACTTTCACGGGTACTGCTTGGTAACAACTTTGGGGCTCTGACTGCAAACTAAAATGGGGCTCTTAAGAGATGTTAGAACATAAAAAGTGATTCATTCTACTCCAGTTTGCGTTTTAATACCAAGCAGAGAGGCTAGGCTGGGGGAACAGAGGATGAGCCCTAAATGTCCTGGGGAGCCAGGAGACACAAGAAAAGCTGCATGTTGGGTGAAGGTATGGGGCGGGAGGGGGTGGGGGGAGCTTCTGAGCCAGTGGAACGGGGTCCAAACACGTGTGACCATTGCTGTGTAACAGATGTCTAGCAAAGTACCTTGTCTATTTTTCAGAGCCTCGTTCTGAGGCTGTTTTCATCCTGTTCCGGGTCTTCCATGCTGTTCACATTTAACCCGACATCGGCCCTGCTTCACACTCACCAGTAGCCTTCTTTGGGAGGGTGGGTGGTCACAGGAGTACTTTTCATTTATCGTGTTGTTGTTTTTTTAAACCTTTCAGGAAAATGATGAAGAAGCCAAGAAGATTGCAAAAGAAGGGCAGCTGAGCGCCAGGGACCTGCTGCAGCCACACCGGCTTTACTGCTACTATTACAGAGTATTCCGGGTGAGTGCCCTCGGACCGTCCTGCCGGGAGTTGGGGGGAGCATCCTCAGACCCCATGCTGGGCCTGGGTGCCTCACTTCTTCATAGGGTTCTGAGAGTCAGTCCACGGGACTCTGGCCAAGCCGAGCACCAGCCCGCAGAAAGACAGGATCAGTGCTAAGTCTTTTTGTGGCCCCTGTATTTTTATCCCAACTCGGTATTTTGAAAAACGGTGCACCGAGCCCTTCCAAATATAGATGAAAAGCTCCCCCTACCTTGGCAGTGCTTTTATTAAGTGCCTTGTGGAATTCCTAGTTTAGGTATTTTCTGAACCTCAGAGGATATCTTTCCTCCTCTAGAAAGTAAGGGGGTTGGACTGGAGATCATGGACATCTCTTTCTGCTCAACGTGTCTGCCTCTTTGTTCTTACTACTTAAGATTCATGCTTTTGGTATCACGGGATAGGATGGCAAGCCAATAGTTAGCTTGCTGTAAAAAACAAACAAGTGAAATACATTTATTAAATTTTTTTTTAATGTTTTATTTATTTTTGGAGAAAGAGAGAGAGTGCCAGTGGGAGAGGGAGACACAGAATTGAAAGCAGGCTCTGAGCTGTCAGCACAGAGCCCAACGTGAGCTCGAACCCACAAACCGTGAGATCATGAACTGAGCCAAAGTCAGACCCGTAACCGACTGAGCCACCCCGGCACCCCAAAATGAAATATATTTCTAATGGTTCTAACACCTTAGGCCTAAAATACGGAAATGCAAGGATTGGTTCTTTGAGTAACTATCTTGTGTTTTTACACAGTAAAATCTCACCAGGAAGAAAAAAAAAAGAGAAATAATACTTCTGTTTTTAACCTAAACTTATTTTTCTGTGGGCAGAAGAAAAGTACATTTCTTCAGATGCTGGGGGATATTGTTCTCTCGTAGAAAAATTAAAATGATAAATTACACTATTTACTAAAAGTAGCCTTTCCCTTAAATGAGTTGTGCACCCTCTGTTGGTCTACCTGTAACTTGAATAGTAGGGGTTTTTCACCCTAAATTATTAAGTTGGTTCCTGTACTCGTGTCAGTATTTTTGGGGGTTGGGCCCCCCACCAGGAATGTCCAGCTCAACGTATATGGAACCACTGAACTGGAAGTCTAATTTATGGGAATATTTCAGTCAGTGGCCAAGTAGGAGGACACCACGCAGGTCTGTAGCCAAAACATATGTGGCTATGAGCCTAAAGGGAAGGGTGTGTGGGACCGCCAACTTTATTTTGAGATACATATCATCTTTATTGATTTGAGTGTTCAACACATTTAATTATTCATTCATCAGTGGAGGGTAAATGCCAAGAGGTGCTGTTATTTCAAATGGGGATGCCTGGCTTGACCGCCTTTTGTGGAGGCTTCCTACATCCACAGAAAATTATAGATTGGGGTTCCTTATTAGATTACGAAATATTGCACTTAGTACCCGTAACAACTGAAGTTGGGACTGGAATAAACCAGACGTTTGGTTGTAGTCTCAAGATACACAGCACTAGGGCGCCTGGGTGGCTCAGTCGGTTAAGCGTCGGACTTCAGCTCCGGTCATGATCTCACAGTTCTTGAGTTTGAGCCCCTCCTGGGGCTCTGGGCTGGCAGCTCGGAGCCTGGAGCCGGCTTCAAATTCTGTGTCTCCCTGCCCCTCTGCCCCTCCCTCGCTTATGCTCTGTCTCTCAAAAATGAATAAACGTTAAAAGAAAGAAATTTTTTCTAAAGATACGCAGCCACTAGGAAGGATGGCGAGTGGGGTAGGGAGGGAGGATCCAGCGGGATGACGTGGGGACTAATCTTTGAGTTGCCTTTACACGCACATTCCAGGAATATGCGGAGCGCCAGTCCAGCAAACCGGAAATACGCGACGGAATGGAACTTGTTGCTCAGCCTGATGATGACACGTCCGTGTGCCAGTGCCACCGGGAAAGACCTTCCAGAGAAGAGCTGTAAGTCAGCTCACGTTCACAGCCCTGCGTGTGTGGCCGAGGAGTTGCCTGCAAGCATTCAGATCATTCAGGTAGAGGCCACCCTGTGTGGAGCGCAGTTCAGAAGACTTAACGTGCATGGATAGAGCAGTAGGAGAGCCAGCATTACATGTGTCTTTGAGTGTTATTTTCTTTTGTGTAAAAACCGCTATCATCGGCGTCAGTTTGTTTTTTTAAAAAGAAAACTTGCGGGTCATAGTAGACAGGCTTGCCCAAATATCACTCTCTAGGAAACTGTTGGCGCCATATTTCTTGGTGTGTTCCTGCCCCTTGTTCACTTTCCCTCCTCCTCTTCCAGTTATGAAGAAGAAATGCTTGTGCAGGGTCCTTCCGTCTCATTGCGTAATTTCTTCTCCTGCAGGCTGCTTTTGGCATTCAGTAATGGCAAGCCTCCTCCTGGAAGGTCTGATAAGAACAGTTAAGGAAGGAGTGGATGGTTCCCTTATTAAAGGTAGCTTGGAGACTAGGGAGGCAGTATTGTCTTCAAGCTCACTTGGATCTTTTTAGCTAAGTTTTACCGAAGCCTGGGACAAAATTAAGGAGAAATTGTGTCGTAAGCTAGTAATTTCCAAGCTACCTGGGTGGGACACCCAGCAAGGACAACACGGTTATTAAAGTACATGAGAACATCCTATGGGAACCATTCATTATCTATCTATTGAATAGAGGGAAGATAACGATAGTCAGGTGGGGATCTTTACCACTTTTTTTTAATCTATAAAAGGATACTTGAAAACATCTGCCAGAAGCAACAGTAATAAGCCTGGTATTTTGGGAATTCACTAATATGCTGACAAGAAAGGCAAACATCCTGAATGCATCCTTGCTGTTGCAGTGGTTTTGCACTGCTCAGAAAAAAACTTTGAAATTTCCTTCTCCTTTTTTGGACGGGGTCAAGACTTAAGACTTAACGCCCAGAACTTCGTTACACGCTCCTTGTAAAACCACCCATCCAAGAGTCATTGGTCATGTCACTAATGAGCACTTCCCCAAAGCAAGAGCTATCTACCCTCCCAATCTAAAAATATTGACTCCTCTCATTGAAATATTTACTTAATCTGGAGAGCACTGTAATGTAACCACTTTAAAGTAGTCATATCTTTTTCTGAAGGTCAATAAGAACACAGAATTGTGTAACTAGACAAAAGCAAAACCATATTTAAGAGCAGTGTAACCAAAGCCAAGTATCCAAGGAAAACCAATACCCACCAGTTGTTCCCAAGTACACGGTCACAGGGCAAGCTGTACTGGGACCATAACCTAATGAATCCATGTCCTGTATATATTGTACCCGGAGTTTGGGGTTTGTCAAGGCCGAGATTATGGAAAGAAAATTTGCCCTCCCTCATACCTCCCTGCCCACCAACCCCTGCTCCTTCCTTGTGGCTGATGGCATCTTGTTCAAAACATCTTAAATTTTTTAAATATCTATCACCAGCTGCCAAACAAGACTGAGAGTGAAAAGTGAACTGAGATACATCAGGCAGCCTCTGAGCATGGAACAGAGAGGATGTATTTAAGAAATTAAGTGGAGCCCTCAAAGTTAGCTTAAATGGTTTTCTGATTTGTTGACATGAACATAACCTAATAAAGTAGTTTTACTAAAACCATGATTTTTCCCTTCGAATTCACACATTACCCACATAATCCATTATCATTTTTAATACTTCAACTTTCATTTAAAAAATCTGATATTTCAAAGAAGAGGACTGTAAGGATGTGCAAGTAAATATAGTAAGTGCATTTGTCTAAATAAGCTGCCAGGGTATTTGTTGCAGCACTGTTTTTATTAGTAAAATGTTGGAAACACCTTGAATAGCTTTCATGAAGGAACTGGCCAAATAGATAATGATATATAAAGGAATATAATACAACCATTAAAAAGAATGAAGTATCTCTAAACATACTATCATGAAAGATTTCCATTACAGTATTCAGTGGAAAAAGTAAGTTACAGAACAGCATGTATAATGTGAAACCATGAATGTAAAAAACAAAAATATGTTTGTATGGTTGAAAGTTTGGAAAGATTTTATTTACCAATATCTGAAGGGACGGAGAGAAGGGAATTTTTACTTTTTGCTATATACCTATGATATTTGTTTTTGCCGCAAGTATGAATTAGACTATAAAATAAAGAAAAATGTAAACCTAGGAAAAGACTGTAAGTGCACAAAAGATATATATAAGAAAATGGATATTTATATTTTCCATTATGCTGTTTTTAAGTCTACTATGTCTAGAATTTTGTATCATGGGACATATTTTATACACTTTTAAATAAAATAAATTTTCTAAATAATATTTTGAAAAAGACAACTTTTGTTTTGAAGAAAGTGGGGCGCCTGGGTGGCTCAGTCAGTTAAGCGACGACTTAGGCTCAGGTCAAGAGTTATCAGAGCCCTGCCTTGGGCTCTGTGCTGACAGCTGGGAGCCTGGAGCCTGTTTCAGATTCTGTGTCTCCCTCTCTCTCTTCCCCTCACCCCTTCTCTCTCTCCCTCTCCCTCTCCCTCTCTCAAAAATAAGTAAATATTAAAAAAAAAAAAAAGATTGTAACAACCTATAGCCCTGGTATTTCTGCAACTGGGTTGGTCTCATTATAATTTTATTGTGTCTTTATGAGTGAATGAACCCAAATTTATATCACCACCACTCAGTCCCTAGTGGGATTTCCCTAATATTAGGGGGAAAGAAATTTGGGCTTGACACCATTATTTTTCTGATTCCAGGTTAAAATAACAAGCAGTGCAATGTCTTAGTTTAGGTCGTCATTATACTGGTTTAGTTGTTATACTGGTTTAGTAAGTTATACACGACTTACTGTAGTGATCACTTAGCAATAAATATATACACGTACGAAATCATGTTGTACACCTGAAACTAATGTATATGTCAATTATACCTCAAAAAAATAAAACAGGTTTAGGATTTACCGGCTAAAGAGCTTACATTTAGAAATCTCATTAGATTACAAACACGTGTCACTTTTTGATCCTGAGCACTAGATGCCAAATCGCTAGAAGGATCAGTTTTCTTATTTACAAATGAATAAATGACTTACATATGAAAGCTTTTGTGTATTTCTCCCACATCCTTAAAGCCCTTGGTGGCAGTGACCAGGCTTTATAATAAGTTTAGCCCCAAATCGCGGAAATGCACTGTGGTTTCTCTTTCAAAATGCTTTGCCTCAAAGCCTTTAACAATCGCAACGAGAACAGGTTCAACTAGCCTCACGTTTTTTTCGTTTTTGGATACGCGGAAGACGGAGGCGCGGCCGGGGGGTGGTGGAGGAGGGAAGATCGGCGCTGAGGGGCGGGGCCTCGGGGGGGGGGGGGCCGAGGGACAGACCGGGGCGGGGCCTTGAAACAGGCCAGAACGGAAGCAGAGGTGCGTAGCTTCCGTTTGCAGTGCTAACGAGAAGTTCTGCGGAGCCAGGTACAGCGGCGTAAAAAGGTGAAGGGAAGCTTGTACCCCTACCGTGTGTGCCCATGTCACAGCTGGTCTCTCGTCACTGTAGCCTCTGCTCTAAGACCACCCTTGTCCAGCGCCCTAAAGCGCCCCCCTCCTTGCGCTTAAGTTCCGCTCCCCAGCCGACCCCCGTAAAAACGTTTGGTCTCCCTGAAGCCCCCCTATCGCCGGGCCTCCAGCCTCCGGTTTCCAGCGCTGCCCACGATTGAGCCCTGCGTCCTCGGCTCGGTCTCGGGGAACTCGCGCGGCCCTGGCTGACGCGGCTCCTGTTCGGCCTACAGCCTCACGGTCCCCGATCCTCGCCCCTCCGCGGAGACGCGGTTTCGTCTCCCTGGAGGCCGGGGGCGAAGTACTTGTTAACCCGCCTCACCTTTTTTCCGTTGTACCGGTGAAATGGTTTTCGTTATGTAGAGATGGAAGAGCGTCTGCCCTCCTCCGCCCTCGGCAGAAAGCACAGGAAAAAAGGAAGAGCGAAATTACAAAACTGAGAAAGGTCCTGAAACACCTTGGTTTATTCATTAAAACAAGATAAGAGGTTCCGATCCCAGCAAATTAACTTTAGTACTCTTTCCCAGCTTTTAAAGTAAGTGGAACTGAGAATTCAGAGACTTATCTTGTTGGCTTTTTCTCATGAAGATAAAAGACTAGTGGAGCCATAATCGATTTAATAAAAATTATCACCGAGTTGGGGTAGACAAAAACCTTCCATTTCTGAATCTGTAATTGGAAGCTGGTGTAGTAAATTCCTTCATTACTTGAGCAGTGGTTTTATAGTACTTTCTAGTGTCTTACAATGTATGCAGTGTTTTCAGGTTGGTGCATTTATTTAGAGCCTTGTAGTAACCCTGTGAAAGCAGTATCACTTTTTATCTAAGGCCACCAGCTGTCCCTACCCCCTTTCTTGACTCTTAAACCTCCTCCAAAGACTTTTTGCCACCCTTCAGTTTATCCCTTTTGCACTTAAAATTTCTCCCTCACTATGGGATCATACCTAATAACATTTTAATATGCTTTAATGTCTGTCCTATTAAAAAAAAAAAAAAACAGGGGCGCCTGGGTGGCTCAGTCGGTTAAGCGTCCGACTTCAGCCAGGTCACGATCTCGCGGTTTGTGAGTTCAAGCCCTGCGTCAGGCTCTGTGCTGACAGCTCAGAGCCTGGAGCCTACTTCGGATTCTGTGTCTCCCTCTCTCTCTGCCCCTCCCCTGTTCATGCTCTGTCTCTCTCTGTCTCAAAAATAAATAAATGTTAAAAAAAAAAAACAAAAACCACCCTGGGAATCCATTCCTGCCCACCAGCTGTTGCTCTGTATCTGCTTTTTTTTTTTTTCAATGTTTTTATTTATTTTTTAGAGAGACAGACTGAGCCGAGCAGGGGAGGGGCAGAGAGAGGAGAAAACAGAATATGAAGCAGGCTCCAGGCTCTGAGCTGTCAGCACAGAGCCCAACATGGGCTTGAACCCATGAACCATGAGATCATGACCCAAGCCAAAGTCGGACACTCAGCCGACTGAGCCACCCAAGCGCCCCTGTAGCTTCTTGACAGAATTCTAAGCACTCGTTCCTGTACCTGCTGTCTGGATTTGGCCTCTTCCTCCACCCAATCCCTGGCCTTCTTCCTTGCTACTCAGCTGAAAACAGTACTTCTCAAGGTTACCAGCAACTTTATCTGGCCAAATCTAGTTCTTTATTGTTAATTTACTTGACCCTTCAGCATTTGATGCAGTTGAGCACGTTCCGTTCCTTGAAATATGTGGGATATCATCACTCCTCTGTGGTGTGACTGGTTTCCGAATCATGTTAATTACAAATACTGGAAGATACTGTGTCAGTATTTTGTGCTATTCCTGATGTAATGGTGACCTATACAACACGTTTATAAATTTAGTGTCCGTTAACATTTTCAATACCACTTTGTTAAATCTAGACAACCAGCAGAACAATAAATCAAGTCCTGGTTTATAGTTTTTGTCAATTTCTGTGATGAAAATAGCCTGGCCATGACCAATTTCGAGACAGCGAAATGACCTCAGGTATTGGGAAGACGTGTGGTAGTGCACCATGACATTATTTACACCACGCGTATACCGATAGACAACATACGGAGACTAGTAGTTCTCAACTACAGGTGGTTTTGCTCCCCAGGGGACATTTGGCAGTTTCTGGAGACATTTTCGGTTGTCACAACTGTGCTTCCAGCGTCTGGTGGGTAGAGTACAGAGATTGTGCTCAACATCCTACCACATATAGGACAAGGCCCACAACAAAGAATCCAGCCAAAGTTGTCAGTAATGCCGCTGCAGTGAATGTAAATAACCTCAAGAAGTAAACAGTAAAATGTAGCGTAGGAAAGGAAAAAACTTTTTCTCTACTATTTTAAGTTTTAAAATTGAGACCCGCACATTAAACTGACAAAAGACAGATTGACCAGAGAAAAGACAAATATTTTATTTGATGTTAATATTTCAATTTTACATGCATATGGGGGTCTCACAGAAAAGGAATTAAAAACCCAAAGAGGACGTTAGACCCGGGGATTTATATACCATTTTAACAAAGAGTGATGAAAGGAGTTTGGGTCTGTAGAGGTAGTAAATTGTGGGAAGGTAAATATATTGGAGAAACTATTAAAAGGTAGGGGTTATTTTAGTTAGATTTGTAAAGACCTGTGTCAGTGTCAACTTTTTGTGTCTGGTGATGGTTATTTTTCTCCTATTGGGATGGGAAAGCGGAGAGGCAACACCTTTGCAAAGGCAAATTTGTGTCCTGCTTTTAAACAGGTGGGAAGGATAGAGAGATTTTCCTGCCTCTGTTCTTTCTAGATTGCCTTCAGCTCTAAATAATTCTTATGCAGGGGCACCTGGGTGGGTCAAGTCAGTTAAGCGTCTGACTTCGGTTCAGGTCATGATGTCACAGTTCATGGGTTTGAGCCCTGCGTCAGGGTCTGTGCTGACAGCTCACAGCCTGGATCCTGCTTCAGATTCTTTGTCTCCCTCTCTCTGTCCCTCCCCGACTCACACTCTGTCTCTTCTCTCTCTCTCTCAAAAATAATAAACGTTAAAAAATAGTCCTTGTGCCAGAGTGGCATGTTTTCAGGTGGTGTATTACGGTCCCCTGTAATAGTAAGATCACTGGTAGGGGATACATTTTGAGTATGAGTTAACTTCATTTTACTCTAAGTTTAAATAATCTTTAGTAGTCCCTGTATTTAAAAACCAGCTCACAAAATTCCTGAGCGTTTAAATTTTGGTTCCACGCAGCCAGTACAAGCTGTGGTGCACTGTCCAAACCAGTAGTTGATAGTCCACTTCCCGCCTGATTATAGTGCGGCTCCTGGTACCTCTCTCAACTCCCCCCCCCCCGCCCCCCCCAACTTCTGCCTCTTCTCAAAGCTCCAGCAATACTGCTTGCTTGCTTTCAGCCACTTGAACACACCAAGCTCTTTTATCTCAGGGCGTTTTTATCTTCTCTGCCTAGAACAGTCTCCTGCAACTGTCCTGTCTCTTTGCATCTTGAAAATTAACGTCTTCTTAATAGAGGGGCCTTCCCTGACTACTTGTGCCAACATAGCCCTGATCATTTTTCATCCCGCTATTCTGTCTTTATTGCACGTGCATTTCCTTGAGTTTTTACCTCCATATTTTAAATAACATGTTAGTCTACTTGTTTTGTATTTGTTAGAAGATTTTATTATTTTTTTTTTCAACGTTTATTTATTTTTGGGACAGAGAGAGACAGAGCATGAACGGGGGAGGGGCAGAGAGAGAGGGAGACACAGAATCGGAAACAGGCTCCAGGCTCTGAGCCATCAGCCCAGAGCCCGACGCGGGGCTCGAACTCCCGGACCGCGAGATCGTGACCTGGCTGAAGTCGGACGCTTAACCGACTGCGCCACCCAGGCGCCCCTAGAAGATTTTATTTTTAACTAATCTCTGTACCCAACATGGGGATCAAACTCCCAACCCTGAGATCTAGAGTTTCATGCTCTACTGACTGAACCAGCCAAGTGCCCCTGCTCTTGGTGTCTTTTCTTTATTTTTATGGTTTGTTTATTTTTGAGAGAAGGCGGGAGAGGCGCTGAGAGGCGGGGACAGGGGATCCAAAGTGGGCTCTGAGGTAACAGCAGAGAGTCTGATGCAGGGCTCGAACTCACAGACTGTGAGATCGTGACCTGAGCCAAAGTTGGATGCTTAACCCACGTGCCCCCTTGGTGTCTTTTAGATTTGGTTATTATCTGGTAACTTCCTGTGGCAAACCTCTTGGACCGAAGTGCCACGACACACATATTTACGCATACTCATCCTCTCCCCTCATCTTCCTGATTAAAAACACAACAAGAATCCTGCCATCATACTAGGTAGGCTTAAGAAATTTTAATTGCATACAATATAAGCTTGAGTTGTTCCAAAGTCAGCCTGCTTTGGAGACAGGAGCCAGTCGCCAATCATGTGATATTCAAATTCATATTATCATGGGTGGTATTATCGTAGGCTATATAATTATGGGGTATTACTGTTGTAATGCCAGTAGAGTTAGTACTAATATTTACATAGTTATGACTGTATAATTACTCATGGCGGAGCCAGAGCGATAGCTTAGTTTTTTAGTTTCCTTTTGCCACCAGTTGGAGAGACACTTAAGAAAACACAAGACAGGTGATGTTGCTCCTCTGGTGTAACCCTCCCCACAGCCACCCGTCACACTTAAAATTCTCACTTCCCAGGATTCAAGGTCCTGTAGGACCTGTGATCCCACTCCTCCTCTGCCTTTATCTCCCACGTCTTCTCTGTCTCTGGCCACAGTCACACTGGCCTTCGTCCTGTCCCACCTTCCTGTTCTCAGTGCCTTCACTCCTGCTGTTCTGTCTACGGAGTTCTTGGGGTGTGAGAATGACCCCCTCCATTTCATTCAGCTTTGTGCTCAAGCCAGTAACAAATTAATATGTAGAACTTTTAGCTTTCTTTATCATCTGTTGTATAATTCACTTCAATAAATATTCATTCAAAACAGTTTTTAATGGCTGCATGATATAAATGAAATGTTAAAATCTGCCCCAAATTCCCAACACCACCCTACTAAACCCCATCCAAACAAGGGGACTGAAGTACCAGTAAGAACTCAAGCAAGATTAAGAACAAGATATAGATAGATACAGATAGATATAGATATATAGATATATGTAGATATCTTATATATCTATATATATATCTAATATATACATATATCTTAATTGTTATGTATATATTGATATATCAGACACCACTTGCAAGGATCATAGATATATAGAGATATGTATCAGGTATTGGTATATAGATGCCAGTTTGTAGAAAGTTAAGCAGACACTATTTTAAAAAAATTTTTTTTAATGTTTGTTTATCTTAGAGTGAGGGAGTGCAAGTTGGGGAGGGACAGAGAGACATGGAGACACAGAATCCGAAGCAGGCTTCAGGCTCTGAGCTGTCAGCACAGAGCCCGATGCGGGGCTCCAACTCACAAACCGTGAGATCATTACAAACCGTGAGATCATGACCTGAGCCAAAGTCTGATGCTTGACCAACTGAACCACCCAGGCACCCCTGTGAGTCCCCATATTTTACAGATGAGAAAACTGAAGCTGGAATAAGTTAAATAACCTACACAAGATCACACAACTGAGTATGAGGTGGAATTTTTTTTAAGATTCAAACCCCAGTTTATCCTACTTTAGACCCATAGACTTAACCTATATCCCCCTGCCTCCTGTATTGTTAAAACTATTTGAAGAGAAAAAATTCAGACACTTTTTCACAGAGCACTTTGTCCCTACCCTAAAAATGTCAATTTTTAAAACTCCGTAATAGGAAGAAAACATTTCCTGTTTTAAGATTACAAAAAAACAAAACAAAACCAAAAAAAAAACCGAGAAAATAATCAATTAAAATATATAGATTTTTTTCTTTAATTTTTTCTTATAAATGGCATATCCTTTAGAGAATTTTTATGTTTGGTCTTTGTCTCTTTAAATACAATACACGTATTAGTTGATGTCTGTTATGTATTTAAATACTTAAGGGGTTTGGGATTTATAAATCCTTATAACTCTCACATTTCACAAGTAAGTAGAAGTTGAGAATTTAAAATTTTGAGTAAAATTTATTCCCTTAGGTGAGACTCTGATAAAGCATCTCACAACCACACTGCTGTTATAAAGGTAGTGAATAACATTATTTATACTGTGAAGTATTAATAACAGAGATTAAGTAAAACCCAATGTTCTCCCTGTGTTCAGTGCTGTGCTTTTTTTTTCCTTTATATTTGACTATTGCAGCGTTGTATCCTTTATAATGTAAACTCACAGAATCGTGACACTTGAAAGTGCTGTTGGAGTTAATTTATTGCAGTGCTTTGATTTTACAGTTTATGAAACTGAAGCTTAAAGATGTTGAGCTGTTCGTCTCCGGTTCTGTTAGGTAACTGTGAACGGAAACTAATCCACACCTGCAGGCTTTCAGTTCAGTAGTCTTCCTCCTGTGGTTATGTGTATAAAAACTGCCACAAACAGGGGCTTACTTGCAAAGCTTATGTATAGCTTGCATTTCCTCTCTGTGTGCCGCCAACAAGTAGAATTGTAAATCGTTTATATAACCTAGGCAAACAAGATTCTTGCATTACACTTCTCTGATAACACTGGAGTAATATTAGAACAGTTTCATTATTTGACCTGATCAGTCATTCAGTTTTGAATGACATCCTTTTTAGGGTAGTAAGTGCTTAAAAGGATTGAGCGTACTACAGCTTTATTTTAGGTGTGATAAAATATGCATCTTAACCACTTTTAAGTGTACAGCTTAGTGGTATTGAATACATTCATGATGTTGTGCAGCCGTCGCCACCATCCCTCTCCATAGCTCTTTTCATTTTACAAAACTGAAACACCATGCTCATTAAAGGATAACCACCCCGTACCCCTTCTGTGCCACTGGCAACCACCGTCTACTTACTGTCTCTATGATTTTGACTACTATAACTATCTTGTACAGGTAAAATCATACCGTATTTGTCTTTTTATGACTGGTTTTAATTAGCATAACATCCTCAAGCTTTATCCATGTTGCAGCCCATGTCAGATTTCCATTCTTTTAATGGCCGAATAATATTCCATTGTATGTCAATACCACATTTTGTTTGCTCTCCATCGATGGACGCTCAGGTCGCTTCTGTGTTTAGCTGTTGTGAATAACGCTGCTATGGATTTAGGTGTACAAATATCTCTTTGAGACCCTCCTTTCAATTCTTTTAGGTTTATGCCCACAAATGAAATTGCTAGATCATATGGTCAACTTATTTTTAGTTTTTTGAAGGATTGCCATATCCTTTTCCACAGGGTTTTTTTTGTTTTTTGTTTTTTGTTTTTGATAGGCACCATCCTACTGGGTACGAGGCGGTATCTCATGATAGTTTTTATGTGCATTTCCCTAATGATTAATGATGTTGAGCGTGTTTTTGTGGTGATTATTGGCTGTTTATGTATGATATTTGGAGAAATATCTGTATTGTCCATTTTTTAATCAGATCGTTGGTTCTTTTGTTGTTGGGAGTTCTCTGGGAGTTACTCTGGATATTAAGCCCTTATCAGATACATGGTTTGCAAATATCTTCTCCTACTCTGTGAGTTGCCTTTATATTCTGTTGATGGTGTCTTTGGCATAGAATTTTGATGTATAGAATTTTACTTTTTCATGAAGTCTCGTTTGTCTATTTTTACTTTCGTTGCTTATTCCTTTGGTGTCATACCCAAGAAGTCATCACCAAATCCAATGTTTTAGGGCTTTTGCCCTGTTGTTTTCTAAGCAGTTTATGGTTTTAGGTGTTACAACATTTAAGACTTTGATCCATTTTGAGTTAATTTTTGTATGTGGTGCTGGAAAAGAGTGTAACTCCATTCTTTTACACGTGAGTGTCCAGTTTTCTCAACACTATTTGTTGAGAAGATTGTTCTTCCCCCATGGAATGGTTTTGGCACCTGTCAAAAATCATTTGACATGTATGTAAAGGTTTATTTCTGGGATGTCTATTCAGTTTGTGTGTTTGGCTTTAAGCCAGTGTCATATTGTTCTGAGTACTGCAGTTGTGTAATAAGTTCTGAAATTAGGAAGTGTGTGTCCTCCAGCTTCTTTCTTTTTCAAGCTTGTTTTGGCTATTCTGGATCCCTTGAGATTCCATCTAAATTTTGAAGTGGGCTTTTGTATTTCTGCAAAAAAAAAAAAAGAAAAAAGAAAAAAGAAAAAAAGAAAAGTCATTGGAATTGTGTTAGGGATTGCATTCAATCTGCAGGTCACTTTGCATAGTATTGACATCTTAAAAATATTGTCTTCCAAACCAGGAACATGAGATGGTATTTCCATTTATGTCTCTTTAATTTCATCTAACATTGTTTTATAGTTTTCATTGTACAAGTCTTTCACCTCCTTGATGAAATTAATTCCTAAATATTTTATTCTATTTGATGCCTATGTATGTGTGTGTATGTATATATATATGTATACATACACATATATATATGCACACATATATATATGTATATATATACATACACATGTATATACACATATGATTATTTTGTAATTTCTTTTTCAAATTGTTTATCGTTATTATAGAGAAGTACAACTGATTTGTGTGGTGACTTCATATCCTGCTGCTTGCTGAATTCATTTTTTAGTTCTAAAGGTTTTTTTGTGGAACAATTAGATTTTATACTTTTAAGATATTATCCAGAATAGATAGTTTTACTTCTTCCTTTCCCATTTGAGTGACTTCTGTTTCTTTTTTTTGCCTAATTGTTTAGACTGGACCTTCCGGTACTATGTTGAATAGAGGTGGTGAACGTAGACAACCTTGTCCTGTTCCAGGTGTTATAGACAAAATTTTCAGTCTTTTCACTGAGTATCAGGTTTACTGTGGGATTTTCATAAAAGGTTTTTATTATATTGAGGCAGTTTTCTTCTATTCCTAGTTTATTGAGGGCTTTCATGAAAGGGTGTTGAATTTTGTCAAATGCTTTTTTTTTTTACATCAGTTGAGATGATCACGATCTGTTAAAGTTGTGTGTTAAATTGATTGATAGTTGTATATGGAACCACCCTTGAATTCCAGGAGTAAATACAGTTTGTTTATGGTGTGTAATCTGTTTAATATACTGCTAAGTTTGGTTTGGTAGTATTTTGTTCAGGATTTTTGCATCAATGTTCGTAGGAATGTTGGTGTGTGGTTTTCTTGTAGTATTTGTCTACCTTTGTATCGGGGTAATGCTGACCTCATAGAACAAGCTAGAAAGTGTTCCCTTCTCTTCAGTTTTTTTGGAAAAGTTTAATAAGGATTGGTAATTTCCTTAAATGTTTGGTGTAATTCACAGTGAAGCCATCAGGTCCAGGGCTTTTATTTGTTGGGAGATTTTTGATTACTGATTCAATCTCCTTATTCTAGTTATAGATTTAATCAGATGTTCTGTTTCTTTGTGATTTAGTCTTGGTAGGTTTTGTATTTTTTTTTTTAATTTTTTTTTTCAACGTTTTTTTATTTATTTATGGGACAGACAGAGACAGAGCATGAACGGGGGAGGGGCAGAGAGAGAGGGAGACACAGAATCGGAAACAGGCTCCAGGCTCCGAGCCATCAGCCCAGAGCCTGACGCGGGGCTCGAACTCAACGGACGGTGAGATTGTGACCTGGCTGAAGTCGGACGCTTAACGGACTGCGCCACCCAGGCACCCCGCTAGGTTTTGTATTTTTAGGAATTTGTCAGTTTGTCAGTTTCATCAAGTATATCAAACACAGCTATAAACTGCGACTAGTTCACAGTACTGTTAATGTTTCTTTCATTTCTGCAGAATAAGTAGTAATGTCCTCACTCTCATTCCTGAATTACTAGAAGTAAATTTCTTCTCTGCCTATCTAGCTAAAGATTTGCTAATTTTGTCAATCTTTTCAAAGAATCAGCTTTGGTTTCATTGGTTTACTCTATTGTTTTTCTGTTTTCTGTTTGTTTTTATCTCTTGTTCTAATCTTTCTTCAGCTAGCTTTGGGTTTAGTTTATTCTTTTACTAGTTCTGTAAGTTTTAGTTAGATTGTTGATTTGAGCTGTAAGCTTTCCTCTTAACACTACTTTCACTGGTTTCTGTAAGTTTTGGTATGTTGTGTTTTAGTTTTCATTTTCCTAATTTCCCATGTGATTTCTTCTTTGATCCATTGGTTGTTTAGGAGTATGATGTTTAATTTCCACAAATGTGTAAATTTTCCAGTTTCACCTGCTACTGACTTATAACTTCAAAAGAAGTATATTTCTTTTGAAATATATTGAGATGTAATATGTTGAGGCTTAAGGTATGGTCTTTTCTGGAAAATGTCCATTGTATACTTGAGAAAAAATGTGAATGCTGCTGTTCTTTGGTAGAATGTTCTGTATTTGCTAGATCAAGTTGATTTATTGTGTTTTTCAAGTCCTCTATTTCCTTGTTTACCTTCTGTCTGGTTGTTCTATCGTTATTGAGAGTGGGGTATTGACGTCTCCAACAATTATGGAAAAGCTATATATACAAACATAAATATAATATTATAGATATATATAGATATTATAGAAAAGCTATCTAGAGAGACATATATCTGTGGCATATAAATGTCTAGTCTTCCTTTCAATTCTGTCATTTTTTGCTTCTTATATTTTGCTGGTCTTTTACTAGATACATAAATGTTTATAATTGTTATTTTTTCTTATTGTGTTGAACCTTTTGTTAATGTATAATATCTTTTGTCTATTATAAACTTTTTTGATTTAAAGTCTATTTTGTCTGATATTAAGATAGCCACCTGTCCTCTCTTTTTGGCTACTATGTGCATGGAATATCTTTTTCAGTCTTTTCACTTTCAATCTATGTGTATCTTTGAATCTAAAGTGAGTCTATTTTAGATAGCATATAGTTTTGTGTTTTTATCCATTCTGCAAATCTCTGTATTTTGAATAGAGAGTTTAAACCGTTTATATTTAAAGTAATTACTGATAAGGAGGACCTTACTTAGGTCATTTTGCTATTTGTTTTCTTTATGATTTATGACTTCTCTGTTTATCATTTTCTGTCTTATTGTATTCTTTTGTGTTCAGCTGATTTGTTTATAGTGAAACATTTAAATTCATTTCTCATTTCCTTTTGTGTATATTCTATACCTGTTTCCTTTGTGGTTACCATGGAGATTACATCTAACATCCTAAAGTTATAGCACTCCATTGTGAATTTATTCCTCTTTTACACCTCTATCCCTACTCCTTTCAATTGTTGTTATCACAGAATTACACCTTTATACATTGTATGCCCCAAAACATAATCTAATAGTTATTTTAAATATACTTGTCTCGGGGCGCCTGGGTGGCGCAGTCAGTTAAACGTCCGACTTCAGCCAGGTCACGATCTCACGGTCCGTGAGTTCGAGCCCCACGTCGGGCTCTGGGCTGATGGCTCAGAGCCTGGAGCCTGTTTCCGATTCTGTGTCTCCCTCTCTCTCTGCCCCTCCCCCGTTCATGCTCTGTCTCTGTCTGTCCCAAAAATAAATAAACGTTGAAAAAAAAATTAAAAAAAAAATAAATAAAATAAATATACTTGTCTCTTAAATTACATAGAAAACAGTATGTGAAATTACAAACCAAAGTTACAATAATACTATTTTAGACTAAAAATTTTTTTAAATATATTGTTCTCTTAAATCGTGTATAAAACAAAAACTTTAGTTACAAACCATTGTTACAGTAACATTGGCTTTTATAACTATCCATATATTTACCTTTATCGAAACTTCTGTTTCTTTATACAATTTTGGGTTACTGTCAAGTGTCCTTCATTTTTCCCTGTAGGACTCTCTTGAGCATTTCTTGCAGGGCAGGTCTAGTGGCAATGAACTTTTACAGCTTTTGTTTATCTTCAGTGTCTTAATTTCTCCCTTACTCTTGAAGGATAGTTTCGCTAGACACAGGATTCTTGCCTGATAGTTTTTTTTCATTGAGAAGTTTGAATATATTGGCCCACTGCCTTCTGGCCTCCAAAGTTTCTGATGAGAAATCTGTTAACATATTAAAAATTCTTTGTATGTGATGAATTTTTTCTCTCTTGCTGTTTTCAAGACTTTCTCTTTATCTTTGGCTTTCACAAGTTTAATTATAATGTGTCTTGGTGAGGATGTATCTTTTAGTCCATCTTAATTGGAGTTTGTTGAGCTTCTGGGATGTTTATATTTATGTTTTTCATCAAATTTGGCATTTTTTGGGTGCCTGGGTGGCTCAGTTGGTTGAGCGTCCGACTTCAGCTCAGGTCATGATCTCGGAGTCTGTGAGTTCGAGCCACGTGTCGGGCTCTGTGCTGACAGCTCAGAGCCTAGAGCCTGCTTCGGATTCTGTGCCTCCCTCTCTCTCTCTGCCCCTCCCTCTCTCTCTCTGCCCCTCCCCCGCTCATGCTCTGTCTCTCTTTCTCTCTGTCAAAAATAAATAAACATTAAAAAAAATTAAGTTTGGCGTTTTTCAGCCAGTATTCCTTGAGATATTCTCTCCTCCCGCTTCTCCTTCTCTTTTCCTTCTGGGACTCCCACAGCTTGCATGTTGGTCTGCTTACTGGTGTACCATAGGTCTCTTAAGCTCTGCTTACTTTTCTTTCATCTTTTTTCTTTCTGTTTCTCAGACTTGACAATTTCCATTGTTTATCTTCAAGTTATCTTCAAGAATCCAGGCTGGTTACTTTCTTCTGCCTGCTCAACTCTGCCTTTGAATCCCACTAATGAATTGTTCCTTTCAGTTATTCTACTTTTCAGCTTCAGAGTTTCTGTTTGGTCTTTTTTTAGTTTTTGTCTATTTATTGATATTTCCATTTTGTGCATCATTTCTTGAATTTCTCCACATCTTCCTTTAGTTTTTGAGCATCTTTAAGACATTGGTGTTCAGGTCTTTGTCTAGTAGATCTGCCATCAGGTCTTTTTCAGGGTCAGTTTCTATTGATTTTTTAATTTCCTTTGAATGAGACATAATTTTGTGTTTCTTTATATGCCTTATAATTTTGTATTGAAAACTGGATATTTCAGTTTAATAGTGCAGGAACTCTGGAAATCAGATTCTTTCCCTTCCCCTGAGTTTACTCTGTGTGTGTGTGTGTGTGTGTGTGTGTGTGTGTGTGTGTGTTTAATTGTTATAGGCTACAAGGATCAGTCAAAGATCAGTTTGAATTGTAAACTTAAGGTCTTTTCAGTTCTTTTGTGAATCTGTACCTTTCTCTGGAAATGACTGATAATTTCTCAGTTTTCTCCATATGTGTTGTTATTTTTTGAATGTCCTCATTTTTAATATCTGGCTCTCCTAAGGGGACAGGACAACAATCTAGAGGGAAGGAAAAACCCTTTAAGTTCCCTGGAAGTTGTCAGATGGGAAGGGCTTGCAACAACGGTGGGGGGTGAAGGTGCATCACCAAAGGCTGCCTGCCTGTTTGTCTACACCTGTGTGATCAGAAGCAGCAACCAACAATCAGAGCACAGATCTCCTGGATTGGAGGACAGAGTCCCTTTTTGTCCACCCTGGCTCCCACAAGTGTGCAAGCTGTTCCAGAAACATGTGCACAGCTGCCTGCTGCTGGGGCTGCGGTGAGGGAATGGGTAGCTGCTACTGGGCTAAGAGCAGAAATTGACTGGAGTTAACCACAAGTTACCCCCCAAGCCTTCCCCTGGAAGTTGCAAGCCTTCAGTAGACACCAGAGTTCTAAAATAGTTACGTTAGATTCTGCCAGCACAGTTGTCTAGAAGTGGAGACAGATTCCTGGTGCTTCCTAGTCCACTTTCTTCCCAGGATCCTCTCTGTCTACTGCAGCTTTTTAAAGGACTCATAAACCGTAATGTGTTTCTGACTTCCCTATTACTTATTTCTTCACAGTATTAATAAAAATTATGGGTAGAACTGGTGATTTTGTTTTGTCTTAATAGTCATCTCTTTTTCTGACAATTTAATGTGTGATTGACTAGTCAGCATATTTACAAAGAAGGAAAAATTCTATAATCATCTCTAATTCTAGGTTAGGGGCCTGGGTAAGTTTTTGGGTGAAACTCTGTCATTGTATATGTTGAATAAGAACAATTGATTTGAAGTCATTGAATGGGGTCGTGAAAGGTCGTGGATTTTCAACACTAGCTGCCTTGGGTTTAAGACTGGCTTTGTTAATCACTATCTGACCATAGGCCTTGAAGTGCAATCTCTATGTCTCTAGCACCAGCATACTGGTAAAATCTACTATGCAAGGTTGTTGTTTAAATTAGAACTGGGTGGCTCAGTTGGTTAAGCATCCAACTTCAGATCAGGTCATGATCTCACAGTTCATAGATTTGAGCCCCACATGAAGCTCTGTGCTGACAGTATGGAGCCTGCTTGAAATTCTCTGTATCCCTCTTTGTATCCCTTCCCCTCTCTCTCTCTCAGAAATAAATAAACATTTTTAAAAATAATTAAATAAATTAGAAAAAAGAAACAAATTGGAACATATAAGGCAATCAATAGTAGGTAACAATTTTTATTTTTTATTATAATTATCTTGATACCACATCTCATCTTTATTATTTCCTTTATTCAACTTTCTATTTAACTTTTCATGAGTTCTAGTGAGTTTCACGTTGGAGTTTATAAAGAAATTTTAGATATACCCTTTTTGCTTATTTTAGGACTTTCAAATGCCTTGGGAACAGGAATCAGAACTTACAAAGAGGGATAAAGCTGCCAGAGTCATTCAGAGGGCCTGGAAACGTTTTCTTGTGAGTTTGTTTCATTGTTTTGTAATCTTACTGTGATATAATTTATATAGCATAAGGTTCACCTGTTGAAAGTGTATATATAATTCAATCATTTTTAGTATATTTACAGATTGGTGTACCACCCTTTGCTTTAAAAGCACCCATTTTTTAGAAGTTCAGAAATTTAACATTAATTAATCATTCCATTAGCCTCGCAAATCCTTACTGAGCTCCCGGTCAGGGTCAGGCACTCTGAAAATAACTATGATCACTGAAAGTATCACGAATAGGATCCTTTGGCTTTTACCTCTAAAACTATTTCTTGACTCAGCAATCAGGTTTCTGAGAAAGTGTTAGGGATACATTCATTCACTCATTAAATAGTTATCGAGTACTTGACTCTTGAAGACTTAAAGTTTAATAATAAACTGTATCTGAGTTAATACACTTTGTCATGCTATAGTCTGGGTAGAGCTGGTCTCATTGGTGGAAGGAATATTCCAGGTTGACTTACCTGGTTGAGTGAGAGCCAATAACTAAAATGACTTCACTCTTTCTTCCGTGTTTGTAGCAACACTGTCTGCGCCTGATAATTATACGTGAAGTGCGATGGCTCTGTTTCTAACACACATGATCCGTTAATCGAGTCTTACAAAATAGCTTCCATTATGTGTTTCTTTTGCCTCTTTCAAGCCATAAAACCCCTAACTCTTGATATCCAATACTAAAATAATAATTTCCTTAAAAAAATTTTTAATGCTTTAAAAAAAATTTTTTTTTAATGTTTATTCTTGAGACAGAGACAGAGCGTGAACAGGGGAGGGGCAGAGAGAGAGGGAGACACAGAATCGGAGACAGGTTATTGGGGCACCTGGGTGGCTAAGTCGGTTAATCATCTGACTTTGGCTCGGGTCATGATCTCACGGTTTCTGAGTTCAAGCCCTGCATCATGCTCTACTGATGCTCAGAGCCTGCTTGGGATTCTCTCTCCCTCTCTCTCTCGCTCTGCTCCTCCTCTGCTGTCTCTCTCTTCCTCTCAAAATAAATAAAAACATAAATTTTTTTTAATTATTTTAATATTTATTCATTTTTGAGAGGCAGAGGCAGAGTATGCATAGGAGAGGAATAGAGAGAGAGAGGGAGACACAGAATCTGAAGCAGGCTCCAGGCTCTGGGCTGTCAGCACAGAGCCCAACACGGGGCTGGAACCCATGAACTATGAGGTCATGACCTAAGCTGAGTCAGACGCTTAACCAACTGAGCCACGCAGGTGCCCCTAAAATATCTTTCTTAAAATTGTGATCAATTTAGATAAGATCTGTATGTTGAAAGGATTAAAGCGGGTTGTATTTGGAGATCAAATGGTGTCCCATGCAATAGAAGGTGTGACTGAGCAGTTGGATTTAAAAAGTGGTTAGAAACTGAAAAAAAGCAACCATGAAAGCCATGGTTCAAATCCTAGGATAATTTAAATAGTTCTAAGACCCAAAGAGAAAACATTTGATCTTAAATCTCGATATATTCTTTTTCAAGTGGCTCAGAGGAGGTTTTCTAAATAAGGATGCTTGATTTTAACACATTACTTGGCCCAGTAAGTGAGTAATTTGCATAGTCAAACTACTGTAAATGAAGGTATTTTCTTTTGTGTGAATATTTTAAGTCAAAATAATGTATATACTTCTTTCAGTAAAATAATATAGAAGAACTTACAAATAAAAGCACATCTTTTACCCCCTCCTATTCTTCTCTACCCTCATACTCTAAAGGGAAGCACTTTGAACTACTTTTTGTTTTAGATGTTCTGGTAGTTATTTCTGTTTCTATATAACATGCTTGTGTAATTATTTTTTATTTGCCAACTTCAGAAGTGACCTGTTGATTTTCTGCAAAGATAATTGAGAGCTTATCTTACTTACCCGTTACACAGCCCTGCCAGTACCATATGTAATGATTTTTTAGTTCTTCTATTTGTTACCTTAATTTTTGTTTAAGTTGATTTATTTTGTGAGAGAGATGGGGTAAGAGGCAGAGAGAGAGGGAGGGGCAGAGAGAGAGAATCCCAAGCAGGCTGTGAGCTGTCAGCACAGAGGGGGACATGTTGCTCAAACTAACAAACTGTAAGATTATGACCTGAGCCAAAATCAAGAGTCAGGGTATAGCCGACTGAGCCACCCAGACGCCCTTATTGCCTTATTTCTTTACAGCACAGAGCCTGGAGCCTGCTTTGGATTCTTTGTTAATGTCTCTCTCTGCCACTCCCCCATTCACACTCTGTCTCTCTCTCAAAAATAAATTTAAAAAAACATTTAAAAATTGTTTAAAAAAAGAATTTAAACCTGGGGCGTCTGGGTGGACCAGTTGGTTAAGTGACCTACTTTGGCTGAGGTAATGATCTCATGGCTCATGAGTTCGAGCCCCGCGTCGGGCTCTGGGCTGACGGCTCAGAGCCTGGAGCCTGCTTCAGATTCTGTGTCTCCCTCTCTCTCAAAAATAAATAAACGTTAAAAAGAGCATGTTTAAACCTTTGTTTCTTGTTCCATCGTGTTAACATAGGATTATGTGACTCCTTATTATGTCTGACGAAGATATAAATATCCCAACCCCCCACCTTTTTTTTTAACCTATTCTCCCAATCTTCAAACCCCCAAATCCCATTACATCTACTCGTACACTGTCAATATTCACTTGGAGGAGTTTCTCATATATCCTGGGCACAAGTCCTTTATTGAATACATGTGTGGCAGGTATTTTCTCCAGACACTGCATTCTTAAAGATGTTTTTTTTGATAATGAGAAGTCTTTCATTTTAATTAAGTCCAATTTAATCCCTTGTTCTTTATGGTTAGTGCTTTCTGTGTCCTGTTTAAGAGATGTTTGCCCAGGGGTTCCTGGGTGGCTTGGTCGGTTGAATGTCTTGGGTCGCAGTCTCAGGGTTCATAGGTTTGAACCTGACATCGGGCTCTCTGCTGTCAGCACGGAGCCTGCTTCCAATCCTCTGTTCTCCTCTCTTTGCCCTTCCCCTACTCGTTCTCATTCTCTCTCTCTCTCTCTCTCTCTCTCTTTCTCTTTCTCTCTCTCTCAAAAATGAATAAACATTAAAAAATGAAAAAGAAATGTTTGCCTAAAGAGGTGACAATATCAGAACTTACCCAGTGGGAAAAGATCCTAAGGCAGACGTCCAGCTCAGCCAACACAATATTACGTGTCAATTATATTGAAATAAATCTGGGGGGAAATTTTTTTTTTTT
>NW_024412402.1:1437063-1437720 GCF_014898765.1 Herpailurus yagouaroundi | reverse complement strand
CCCCACCTTTTTTTTTAACCTATTCTCCCAATCTTCAAACCCCCAAATCCCATTACATCTACTCGTACACTGTCAATATTCACTTGGAGGAGTTTCTCATATATCCTGGGCACAAGTCCTTTATTGAATACATGTGTGGCAGGTATTTTCTCCAGACACTGCATTCTTAAAGATTTTTTTTTGATAATGAGAAGTCTTTCATTTTAATTAAGTCCAATTTAATCCCTTGTTCTTTATGGTTAGTGCTTTCTGTGTCCTGTTTAAGAGATGTTTGCCCAGGGGTTCCTGGGTGGCTTGGTCGGTTGAATGTCTTGGGTCGCAGTCTCAGGGTTCATAGGTTTGAACCTGACATCGGGCTCTCTGCTGTCAGCACGGAGCCTGCTTCCAATCCTCTGTTCTCCTCTCTTTGCCCCTCCCCTACTCGTTCTCATTCTCTCTCTCTCTCTCTCTCTCTCTCTCTCTCTCTCTCTTTCTCTTTCTCTCTCTCTCAAAAATGAATAAACATTAAAAAATGAAAAAGAAATGTTTGCCTAAAGAGGTGACAATATCAGAACTTACCCAGTGGGAAAAGATCCTAAGGCAGACGTCCAGCTCAGCCAACACAATATTACGTGTCAATTATATTGAAATAAATCTGGGGGGAAATTTTTTTTTTTT